>NC_134483.1:345850501-346058001 GCF_040206685.1 Ascaphus truei
CCCCCTCCTCCCCCCCCCCCCCCCCAATTCAACTGAATCTGCTCAGAAAATCTCAGTCAGCTCGGGAGGGGGAGGAGTCAACCCATGGCTGATACTTCCTGACCAATCCCGTGCCCTGTCTCAGAGCTGTTACTTCATTCTGACCAATCCCCTGCCCTGTCTCAGCTGTTGTGAAAACTGATTGGCTGGAAATAAACACATTGAAAACTACACTTTGCAAGCTGCTAAAATTCCGGGCATTACTGATTGGTTAAAATTCCGGGCATTATCCAATCAGAGAGCAGGGTTTTCAATAATGCCCTGAATTTTACTGCTTTCACCTATAATTGACAATAAGCATTTTCCTTAAGCATGGCCTAGAGAAATTGGCGAATGTAGATGAAGCTGAAGCCCAGCTTTTTTTGATATGTACATCTGGCCTCCTCCAGATTAAGCTATGTTTTCTTTATAATGAATGAAGGTAATTTCTATAATTTCTAGAAGTATACTAAAAGCTTGAACGTAAAGACCTTGACACAACCTTACACTAAAACGTCTGAATTTATGGTAGCCCCAACCAGGACAGTTTTACCTGAGAATATCCAAGTGATGTGTGTAGCGCACAGCAAACAAGGAACAGGTCATGTGGCAAATAAAAAATGTATTTATTAAAGCTGCATTAAAAAAAACGGTGGAGGGAACACCACTCCTACGCATTTCGTGCTGTGAAGCACTTTATCAAGGAGTTGTTCCTTGTTTGCTATGCGCCACACACATCACTTGGATATTCTACGGACTCTGGAAGCGGCTGCACACCTGAGGACACACAGGGGAACACAGTGAGTACTCTTAAATCACTATGGGCCATCCCAAGAAGGAAGGAAAGTTATGATACTTTCACCTCATACCCCTAAGGAATCATTGAGCCAAGACATGGAAGATTGAGAATTACACTATATCATATATACATTTCCCCTGTGTGATTACCTCTTTATGGATGTATTCATGGAACCCAGCATTTGAGCTCCTACCAATACCCACATACAGTTTTACCTGAGCCAGTAATATATTGGAGACATCCAAGAAAATATAGCTTGTGTTTAATACAGCTATTCTTCACTGATGTTTTTTTTTTTTGTTTTTTTTTTACAAATCTGTGCAAACAGGGAAGGTCCCAGGTAAACCTGGAGAATTTGATAGTATCTTAAACATATTTAAATATAAGGATGTACTGTAATTGGGTTCACCCAGAAAAAGCTGCAATGCCATCTGCAGCTTCCTGTTAGCTGCCAGAATGAGGTCCACCAGGCATCCATATTATTTCTTCTAAGCAATAGTTAATATCTGGAAGATTTAAAAGCAATTTCTTGTTTCTCTGTTTTGGGGGGCCCTAGCTCAGAGAAGCGTCCCAACAAAAAAGAAAGTACTTTTTAAAACAAATGAATCCACACTAATTGCTGCTTTAAGGTAATCTAGTTTATTGCATGTTGTACAGATGCAACTGCCAGTTGTAGACTGCTTGCCAAGGAAAATCTGTGACCATCTTGCAGTAACTCGTGAGATGGTCCATAGCAGGCTGTAATGTCCCATTAGATTAACACAGTGGGGGTCCCTGCGCTTAAATGGGACTTGCAGCCCAGTAGGATTCACACAGTGTTGAGTTTTATTCAAATGCATTGACCCCCGCTGTGTTAATCTGATCGGCCATTAGTCTGGCTGCAGGAATCTCGCAGCGTGTTATAGGTTTAAGTGCAGAATTCTCAAGGCAAGCAGTCTACAACCGGCAGTTGCAGCTTTACAACAGCAGATAAACTGCTACTGTGTGGAAGGACTCTCCTGCCTGTTATTACTGTTGACACCACTTTATATAATTGCTCTCCAACCCGAAGTTTAATATGTCTATAAAGATGTACATTTATCATCATCATCATCTTCTTCAGCCCTTGTCGATCCATTGCTGGATGAATGCCTCCCCAATGATCTTCCAGGTACTGTGGTTGCAAGCATCTCTTCTCCATTTGTTGCTTCAACAAATTTTGGGGATTTCATCCTCCCATCTTACTCATTGTCTTGCTCTTTAAATTTCCCTTGGAGTCAAGTCGAGTACCATCTTTGTTCAACTATGGTAATTTCTTCTTGCAATATGCCATTTTCATTTCTTCACCGGTATGATGTCACACACATTTGTTTTGAATTAATTCCTTATTTTCCAGTCTTTTCCGGTAATAAACAACATACACTACATTTCTCTGTACTTCTTTGAGTTGTCTGAACCTTCTGTAATATCTTTGCATTTAGGGTCCAAGTTTCACATCCATACGTGAGCACAGGCAGACTACACTGGTCGAAATCTTTCCTCTTCAGGCACAGTGGAATGTTCCCTTGAAAGATTGTCTTGTTTCTTCCAAATGTGTTCCATCCCATCTTCATTCTCCTATTGATTTCATTCAGAAGGTTCCCATCCATTGTTATTTGCCGGCCAAGGTAGACATAGTATACGATTTCTTCTAGTTCTATTCCATTTATTTCAGTCTTTGCAGAGTTGGCACATTTGTCGAACATCACATTGGACTTGCTGAGATTCATATCCATATATATTATACATATAGATAGCAGAACAAACGCATATAATTAGGTTACACATTTTTAAACATTAGATTTAAAATCAAAACAGGAGCTTCTTCTCTAAACAATAACATATTTTCATGACTGACATGAGAAGCTCACTGTGAGAGATGTGCAGAGGTACAACCAGGGATACATATTTGGGGGAAATAAATCATAGCTTTTATTCAGCCCATATTTTTAAACAATGCAGTTTAAGGCAGCATACAAATAAACAAACATCCTATCACTATGTAAGGGCTAACTCACTTTCCCTGTCCCTATCTGTAGGGCTGGGAGGATACTGTAGCCCTCTTGCCAACCTATGACCCCAAAATCTAAAGAGGTACCTGTAATCAGGGGGCTCTTTATGTCAGTCTTTGGATTGTGTGGAGAGTTTTGGGAACGCTTACACCTAATCCTCTAATCCTCAACCTGCTCTGGGGCCACGCTTCACAGCTATCAAAACCTTCACGTCTGCTACCACATACTGCCGAATCAGACCACAACCGGATGCCTTCAACACCTCGACGCTTCAACGCTGTGCCAAAACACACAATACAATCATTGGATCGAACTGCGCCTTGACACAACAACATCAGGAGGATACCAGGAGGTTTTTCCTCACCCTCAACAACACGCAGCTATATAAGGAGAAGAGTAGAAGAATTCAAGATATTAGATATTTTTGATGTAAGTGTGTCTCCTTTATGTAGCAGTATCGTTCATTCTCTATTGATCCCCCAACACCCCTACTCCCCCCCCTCCCTCCCTCCCCAATCAAACGAAGAGCTGTGTATAATCACTGTATTGGTCCCTTACTGTGGTCCCCTCTCTTCTCTCCCTCACTTATATGCCTTAAACGCCGTGGAGCCACAAGCAGAGTAACGCGCCGGAGGACCCCCCTTTTTTCTACCAGTCTTTGGATTGTGTCCGTTGGGGAGCACCCTCTTGTGCGTTCCAGGGTCTGCTGCGTCCTGGATGTAGAGGGTCTGGTTTCAGGGTGTCTTGCAGGCAGTACAGTCCTTCTGTGCTCAAGACAACTGTTCCTGTGAGTCTCTTCTGGCAGCACAGTCCTTCTGTGCTCAAGAGATCTCCCCTGCAGGTCAAGCTGGAGGCTTTTCTACCTGTCTGATTAGCCAGGTGGAGACTGGTTAATTGTCTGTAGCTGCAATTAACCAGCTCCCTGCTGGATTCCTTAGACCAATACAGGCTTTCTATTGAAGCCTTTTTAGACGGGGGGTTCTGCCCTGTCACACTCACCCACATGCATTAGAAGTAATTACAAATAGTTTAATCAAGAATCTATCAACCAAACAAACACAGCTCCTTACAGTAGCAGAAAAACACATTTACATTTCTCTTATAGGACAGGTGAATGCTGAATCTATACAATCACCATTCCATCATATTTTCTATTTATGTTCTGTATTTGCTTCATGTGTTCTATTTACGCAATATTAATTTTGACAGAGATATTTGCAGTTTCAGTTGTTTGTCACAGCATCTTGTCAGTTAGTGAAACTCTGTCTGTAATAACTGCATGCTTAAAAATCTGAAGAGAGGAGGGGGTAAGTAGCATCTGTACAGTATATCTCAATCTATATCCATGTATTTCTTTAGCAGATTTTATCTGCTATCCACAAATAATTTCAAAGCCTTGTGTGTGGGATCACTGTTTTTTCTAAAAAAAAATGCTGGGAAAGTGCATGATGTTCTCTGTCTGGAAACCTGGCCAAGAGACAGCTATGTTTTCTTCACAGAGCAATGGTTCTTCGGTCACTGACCCATCCATGAATGGCCTTCAAAACTATCTGTTTCTTTCATGGAAACCATCAAGCACATGTTATAGCAATAATTTTCCAGAGGAAATTTCACTATGCCATTTCTTTGATCAAGAATTATCCAGACGTTTTTGTTTGTCTTTTCGGCAAGAACAAAAATGCATTTATTGAAAAATCCAACTACAGTCTGATTACTGCTAGGTATTATCTGCAAGATAACAGTTGTTCTCAGTATGGATATTTAACTCTGCCTGTTACACGCCTCCTTGATCAGCTTTATTGCTCAACTAATTCATGATTGCAATCTGCAAGTTAATGTACCATAATAATTACATGTGAACCAGAGACCAACATTAGTGGATAGGAAATTGGACTCATTATCCATAAAGGCAATGTAAATTTTCACAGTTTCAAGTGGGTCTTTGAGAGAACTGTTTTAAAGCAACAAAACACCATGCACTAAGTCTTTTTTCTTTTTTTATTCTTTATTTTGTTGTAGCTGGGGGTCTCCAGAGATTATCCCCATTCATTTTAGCTCTGATTACCCCCTGCTTCCAGAGATACTACTGTACCCTCCGAAGGGGGTGCCGGTATCTCTGCGGAATTGTAAGGTCCTGGTAACACAGACAAATAGGAAGCCGCCATTATGTTTGGCACACTGTTTCTCTGCCTACATAGATATCGCAGGCCCTAATGAGGTTAGTAATGAGGTTAGTATCTCTTTAAGCAGGGGTACTCAGAGCTAAAATGAATGCGGTTTCGCTCCAGAGAACTCCCCACTTCAATCCTAGAAGAAGAAAAATAAGATGTATGTCAAGTACGGCACACCTGTGAGCACGTGACCTACATACAGGACAAGGGGTAATACACAGCTCGCAAGTTGTCCACTCCACCTCCGCAAAGGTCCCTCAAATGGACAATATCTCCCCTATGGGACAAGGGTTAATACACAGCTCGCAAGCTGTTCCACTTTTCACCTCAACAAAGGTCCCTCAAATGGACAATATCTCCACTAAATCTGTTCCCATATACCACCTGTCACAAACAACACACAAGTGCGCACTTGACTTAGATATGCAACCAGTAATAATACTCTAGCCAACTCACCTTTCTCCTTCGCAAAGGTACCTCCAATGAGTTAATATTAACACCTTACTCAATTGCAATCATATCTACTCTATATGCTTCCACCACTCAAGAGATGCAAAAATATGTAATTAATAAATCGTCTCAGGACCCTGTTTATAATAGAAAAAACTATGCACTTAACACACAAAAATCTGTTTTAGCAAAATGTGTCTGAAAATGTAAATACTCTCTCCACAGCGTGCAAAAGTTAATTCAGAGCCCAAAGCATCGCTTATTAAATGTATTAATATATATGTATAAAAATACAGTGCTTAGATTACAGAAAAAGGATTACATATAATTACAATAAATGCGAAACCGTTTCTCAAAATAAAAAATAAAACATAAAATAAAAATTACTATACAGAACATTACCCAAATGTCATAGGTTTTCTCCCAGAGTGGTCACTGGCGCAGAAGCTGAGATCACGTGTTTGGTCCAAACACACCTCTGTTGAAATCTGATTTTCATTAAACTGCTAAAACATATCCTATTTTTTCCCCATTGAAACAGCATAAGCCCACCCCCGTCGTAAATCAGCTGCGAAACGGACAGTTTTATGACACAGAAAAGAAACCTTTACAAACGACGTTTAGATTTTGCCTCGGTATATAACTGCACTCATAACTTCTCACCTCTAATACTGAGACACGTGTGTCACAGCAATAGATTCAGGCGTACATTACAGACGCAACGAGACTAATCACGACCGTCTTACCCCTAAATTTGAGCAACAAATGGATATCTGTCCCCTATTACCTCTTAACCATGCAGTGTGTGGTCTTTTTACATGCCACTCTGTGACACGATTACAGATTTGTAACTCATCGTAGGTACAGTAGATCAGGGCTGCACAAACATTTCCCCCTGCGCCCCCTCCTTACCTTGTCTCCGGCATCAAATGATGCCACGGGGTCATGTTGCCATGGCAATGTCCCAGTAATTATTCACAAACTGTGAGTTTGCTTTGAGGCTGGCAGCGCCATCTCTGGTTAGCGTTTACAACCTTCTAACCAACATGTTTTACTTTTTGTGGGCTATCCAGAATTGGTCCCCCCAATTAAGTTTTGTTTGAAAACCTGCACACACCCATGACAAGTCATAAACCCCATATATTGTATTTTTAAACCCAAATTGCACCTTCATTAACCCCTGAAGCCCCTGATGGATTAAAATACATAATCTCAATACATGATATTATCATGACAATGTAGTGCTGGTGTTTTTCAGCTTTGCTGCTGTTTTGATGCTTTGTGTGCATGGGTTGTGTGCCTATGCGAAAACGCCTCGGCAATTGTTTTCAGTCTGAGCATTAGCTGCTTGAGAATTGCCTTTGGGTTTTAAATTATAGGTAATCAGATGATATTGTGGGTATCCTAATTGTGGCTCAGCTCTCTTGCAGGTGACTGAACTGAACCATTGTATGCCTTTCCTTATGTCTTTGCGTATGATAGGCTCACAGAGTACTATATATGGGTTCTCTTATAGAACCTTTTGAACAATGTGTGTCACATATTTAGCAGGTGGTGTTCCAAGGGGCTTGTTAACTGTTTTCTAGTGGAGATAAACAAAGTTGGAGGTATAGCGCACAGCCAGGAGAGTGGGTCAAAAATAGAATAAAAATACTGCTTTATTGGTCCATTTAAAAACAGAGGTGTAACAGCCCTCCTACATGTTTCATGCAAATGGCAATTTATTCTAGTGGGATGATTCCTCCTGCATTTATTCTGCTATGCTCTTTATTCTGGATACATATTTGGTATGGTGAGGCACACTGCATTCTGAGCCCAGTTTACTCACTGAGGTGATTACAGCATCCTAAGGGGGTTATTCTATATCAGCCGAAGCCGATGATCATGCGCTTTGGTTAATATACAATAAGCCGCAAAGTTCCCCCCATCCACTAGTACTTAGTCCTCCACATTCCCCCTCATTTAAGTACTCTCCTCCACATTCCCCCTCATTTAAGTACTCTGTTTCCAGGAGGAAGGAAGATTGCAGTAAGAAGATCGAACAGTTATTGTGCCGTGTGACAAGATCTTAATGCCACATGATCTCTATCACAGCTCTATGGGATCAACTATCTCCATCTCTGTATTTTATAGTAATCCTGAATATAAACTGGAAAAGGTTTACGTTAATTAGAGTAGGATTTGTTGTTGTTTATCAGTATTGAATAATAATTTGTCAAGTTTGTGGTTGTACCCATCTTTTTTTTCTGGCTATGTTGTGGTTCAGTTGCTTATGCTTCAATTTGTTGGAACTACGGTGTTCAATTTAAAATGACTGCAATAAGTTATCACCAGACAGCTGACACATAAACCAACATCCATTGCCTTTAACATATTCAGTGTCATGTTGCAGATGACTCTAGCACTGAAGGACCTAAACATTAACAGTCATGCTTTCATTTTAAACATTACATACAGATTTTGTTCCGAAGAAGCACCCAAGGTTTATAAAATAACATACTAAGTGGTATGTAGGAGAAAAGTGCAGAGGTACAACCAGGGAGACATAGATTGGAAAATTAAACAGTGGCTGTTATTTAGCCCGTATCTTTCAAAAACAACACAACTTTAAGGCTGCACACAAATAAATAAAACAGCCTATCCCTTTGTAAGGGCGGACTCACTTCCCAGTCCCTATCTGCAGGGCTGGGGGGATAGGCATCTTGGTAACCTCTTACCCCAGTGTCCAAAGAGGTACCTGTAAGCAGGGGCTCTTTATATCAGTCTCCGGGTTTGGGTTGGTGTCCGTGGGGTGCACCTTCTGACGGGTTCCAGTGACCGCTGTGTCCTGGAATAGAGGGTCTGGTTCCTTGGGATCTTGCTGGCAGCACAGTCCCTCTGTACTCAAGACCACCCTGTGCAGTGTGTGCAGCACACCTTAAAGTCTGATTCATGAGCCAGGTGGAGACTGGTTAATTTACTCTGTGTCATTAACCAGCTCCTTGCTGGACTCATCCGTTACAGATAGGATTTTGGTGTGCTCCCTTTTTAAACTGGGGAAAGGCCCTGTCGCGTACCTCGCCCATTTGTGGGTAGCTCAGGCTAGCCACAGATGAAGCTCATCCCTGCACTCTGTCTCAAGACAAGAATGGTTGGAGGGAGAAAATCCTCAGTTACGCTGGAACTGGAGCCCTTTTCTCCAGATGTCCCTTCACTCCTCCCAGTAATTTTGGGGTTCAGCTTTGGGCCACCATCTGGCACTCCTGATATGCACCAGCGAGGGTTGCCACCTTTCGATCAGTTTGTGTCCCCAGTGCGAGGCTGTGGTTGAAGAGGCACTCCATCACACAGTCCTTGTGACGGGTGCAGCGAACCAGGGTCTCTTCCCGTACGTGCTTGAATTCAGCCTGCTTTAGTCGCTCGGGAGGGGGGAATTTTTGTAATCACAGTCTTTCAATGATGTGCTTAGCTTCTTCACCTCTGTAGAGCAGGTGTGCGCAAACTTCCAGCTCTGCCCTCCCCTTCCCCCCCCCTTCTGCTCTCCTCCTGGGTCGTGCCCCCCCCTTACCTCTGTGATGTCAAATGACGCTGCGGGGTCATGTGACCTGTGGTGTCATCTGATGTCACGTATCCGTGGCAACTGGCATCATTTCGGCAGGACAAACCCACTGAGGTCATTCTCCCTCCACTGCAGATGTAAATAAGAATTTTCACAGGTAGTGTTAGGACCTGCATACTGGACATGCTGTGGCGTGGCTGCAGGCTTAAAACGCTTTGGCCAAAGGATTTAACTAAATGACCCTTACTCATGAGCGTTCTAACATTGAAGTATTTAACTATGTATTGTGTCACATTAGATGTAGCATTGGGTATTTTTGTATTTTGTAGTTTAAACAATAGGAGGTAGCTGAGAGGAAATTAAAATCCTCTTGATTGGTACATACCCTAGTTAGTTGATTTAATCACTTAATTGGTAGAGTATAAGTAGTTTGGAGGTGAGTAAAATCTACTTTTTATGAAGTCAATTAAAATGATTCAGCTACTTTAGAACAAATACACCCTAATGTGAAATTAGGTGAGAAATTGCAGTTGTGTATATACTGATGCAGCGGCCGTTATTCGAACACATCACGGCGCCGATTTTGAGTTCTCTGCTATTCCCCGACGCAGCATGAACGCGGCCAATCGCCCCAGGCACCCGCGCTTATCGCGGATGTTTTGTTTGAATTTCATGGATTCTGTTTCTTCGTTTGCAATAAAATGGATGAATAGTAATGTGTACAGTACTGTGCTACTGTGTCAATTACATGTTTTTAAAAGCCAGAAAACTAAAATTCGTTTTTCTGCACTCGCTGTGCTCGCATCTTAGTGCGGGAAGGCTGGAATTCATCCCGCGGTTTCAGATCGGGATTCCGACGTACATGACGCGTGAAGTGTTCGAATAACGGCCACTGCATCAGTAACTGTTGTGTTTTATAACCAATTGCTTGTTGTGGTGCTAAAGGTGTTGTCTGTATCACTTTTAATTTCTCAAACAAGCTAATAACATACACATGTAATGATATAGTATTGTTATTCGTAAAACATGGTGTACCTACACCTGTTAGTACACTATAAGGTTCACCGTATATGTACCCATGTTAAAAAAATCTGCAATTGCAAGGAACTGTGAATTAAAAAAAACGCTTAGAGGGCTGCAAAATCTGTGTATAATCACAGCCTAGAAACAATTTCTGGGTGCCAAGAGTAAGAGATTATCTGACGTACTTGGTTTTGGCTGAATGTTTCTTCAGCATGCAGCAAATAAGCATATAAATGGACTGGTTTCCTGAGAGTATGCTACAATTGTATACTACAATTATTACCTGAGAGTACAGATGCTCTATACCTCCTCTAATCCTGTCTGGTATTTGTGTCTAATTAAGTGGGTTCATTAGTATTACCCAAGCGTGACACTGACAAGGTGCCTGTGGGGGTAGGTGATCTGAATGAGGTAGTGTAGCCTTAGAATGATAAAAGGAAACTACTGGATGTCCAGGGTCAGAGAGTATGAGTAGTACTCCAATATTAAATAAGTGTGTTGCACTTTTTCATATACCTGGTCTGATTGGCTGAGGAATATTGGTTCTACAGTACATATTGCTGATAAACCAGTAAATAGCTGCCTCATAGGAGCCTTTCTAGTGTGTCCACAATCAAAGGGTTCCTTTAGTCTTACCCAAGCCTGACACTGACAAGGACTCTGCAAGCTCTTTTTCCACTGTTTCAGAGGAGGATGTGTCACTGCTGATCTCCTCTTCTCCCTCTACCACTTGCCCTCTTGACCCTATTTCCTCCCATCTCCTAAAACCTCTTGCTCCTACTATAATCCCTATGCTGACACACATTTTTAACTCCTCCCTCTACTTTGGTACCTTTCCCTCCTCCTTCAAACATGCAACAGTTATACCATTACTCAAAAATAGTAAGCTTGACCCTACCTGTCTTTCTAACTATCGACCTGTCTCCCTCCTGCCTTTTGCCTCTAAACTCCTTGAACGTCTTGTATTCTCTTGCTTGCTTCAATTTATCAACACCTATTCTATCTTAGACCCTCTACAATCTGGCTTCCGCACTGCTCACTCCACTGAAACAGCCCTAACTAAAATAACTAATGACCTCCATGTTGCCAAAGACAGAGGTCATCACCCTCTTCTCCTTCACATTCTCCATACCCTTGGTATTCGTAACAAAGCTCTATCCTGGATCTCGTTTTACCTCTCCCATCGTAATTTCAGTGTCTCTTCTGCTAACACCTCCTCCTCTATTGATCTTTCTGTGGGGGTACCCCAGGGCTCTGTCCTGGGACCTCTTTTCTTTGTACACACTGTCTCTAGGTGACCTAATCACATCTCTTGGGTTTAAATATCACCTCTATGCTGACGATACACAAATTTACTTTTCAACCCTTGACCTTACACCTACAGTACAGACCAAAGTTTCTGAATGTCTCTCTGCGATATTATCCTGGATGGCCCTCCGCCAACTTAAACTTAACATGGCACAAACAGAGCTCCTCATACCTCCTTCCACATTACTGTTGTAAGTACTATAATACACCAAGTAGCCCAAGCACGCTGCTAGGGCTCACACTCGATTCCTCTCTCACATTCTCCTCTCACATTTAAAACATATCTAAAACCTTACGCTTTTTCCTCCGCAATATTACAAAGATACGCCCTTTCCTCTGTTGCTCGACTGCTAAAACTCTGACTCAGGCCCTCATTCTCTCCCGTCTCGATTACTGTAACCTCCTGCTATCCGGCCTTCCGGCCTCTCACCTGCCTCCCCTACAGTCTATCCTAAACGCTGCTGCCAGAATCACTGTATTCTTTCCTAAATCTGTCTCAGCGTCTCCCCTGCTAAAATCCCTCTCCTGGCTTCCTATCAAATCCCGCATCTCACACTCAATTTACCTTCTCACTTTTAAAGCTTTATACTCTTCTGCCCCTCCCTACATCTCAGCCCTAATTTCTCGCTATGCACCATCCCGACTCTTGAGTTCTGCTCAAGGATGCCTTCTCTCTACCCCTTTTGTATCTAAAACCCTCTCCTGCCTTAAACTTTTCTCAGTGGCTGCCCCACACCTCTGGAATGACCATCCCCTCAATACCCGACTAGCACCCTCTCTTTACACCTTTAAGACCCAGCTTAAGACACACTTGCTTAAAGAAGCATATGAGTAGCACCGTGGATAATACTAGACACATGATACATAAAGCTTGGCCCCCTGCAGACGCACTTACCAGAATGCCCTCCCACTGTCTCTGTACGTTCTTCCTACCTACCAATTAGATTGTAAGCTCCTCGGAGCAGGGACTCCTCTTCCTAAATGTTACTTTTAAGTCTGAAGTACTTATTCTCATGATCTGTTATTTGTATTATATGTTATTTATATGATTGCCACGTGTATTACTACTGTAAAGCACTATGTACATTAATGGCGCTATATAAATAAAGACATACATTCATACATACAAGCTGAGGTTAGCAGGCGGCCCTGATATCATTTGGTGTGTTCCTGGAACGACACCACTACATCAGGTACACCAATGAGTGCTGTATAAGCGCTCTTTCAGAGCTAGCAGCTGACCAGCCCTCCGGCACACACTTCAGCTCTATACTGAAATGGAGGGACTCTGTTTGAGCCTCCTCCTGCTTCTCGTTCATGGCGGTAAGTTCCTCATTTGCCATATCCAGAGCTGTCAACATCTAATGCTGTAGTAGGGCAATGTATCTGGCCTGCTTGCACAGAACTTCTTTAAACAATTGTTTCTTGTTTGTCGGCAGTGCTTTTTCAGGGTTGGTCAAGGGATCATCGCTCACTTAGTCCGGCTTCCCGGGTATGGTTTGTTGAGATTTTCTCCCTATCAGGACCGGAGAGACACTTTTTCAGGGTAAACTAAAACCTCTGTCTTGAGCCTTCTAGGGATTCCCTCATTACCAGGATGAATTCTCCATTTGCTCTAGGCTGCGGGGCATCTCGGTCCCCCTTTTTTTTCGCGGGATCTATGGACGTGGTTGACCCAGCGAAGAACCTGGTTTTTTTTTTCCCGCTTTTTTGCTTTGGATGACTACGTCCCATCAGGTATACTGGGGGTCTCCCTCTTTGTTTGAAACTTCAGCAGTTTCACTGCATCCACCATGCTGGCGGGTATAGTTGGCGTTCAGCTGTTCCCGCTCTTGCTGTTGCTAATCATATTCACGGTCATAAAGACCAGTCTTTTCGTGCGTACAGAGGTCAGGCAGCACCACCATCCTAGGGTTTTTTTGTGGGTGCGTCGTGTTTCTTGGCCCACATAAGAAACATCCTCCTCCTCATCAGTATCCTCTTAGGACCGGAAGGGACAATATTCCGTGTGGCCGAGTTCACTACAAGAACACCACATTTTGCCCTCCATTTTGGCGGTATTGGGTGTATTTTTCCCCCTGACCTCGGGAGGTGCTATTGCAACGACTTTCTCCTTATACTGTATGCTAGATCCCCAGCTTGTATTCCTACAGGTGGGCAAACTTCACTTGTAGAGTTCATAGCTCTCACAGGCTTCTCTGTGGATTTATATTTGTCACAGTAAACCCATTATCTCAAATATGGTGATGATTATTTTTAACTTCTAACCCACATGCTATCATTACAGTATTTTCTAATTATGCTTGCTTGCATATCATTACCCAGAATCCTTCTCTGTAGTCTAACACTATATGTCTGACAAGTTTGGGGTAACTGTGGAAGACACACAAATGCACCGTTTGCAAATCTCTACTGCCTTTTAAATTTAAATGATAGTCAGCTATGAAGAAAAACAGGGGTGTTCAAGTTTATTTTCTTGGGGACTCTCATGTGAACCTTGTGCTACATGAAGCATTTTTCAAAGAAAACATGAAAACTAAAAAGGAACATGTACGTAAAAATTGTCTTGACTATTAAAGTTGTCTTTCAACATGGAACTCAAGTCTCACAGTGCCTGATATTTAAAAATAAATAAATAAAAGAGGGTGCCATATGACTGCCTATCTTTGTTTGCCTCTGTGTCATTGTCAAGAGCTATATCTAGCTGAGACTATAGGAAGACAGACTGAGATGAAGACCAAGGTGTTGTAGTGATGATGGGCCTAGGGTATAAAGTGACAGCAGAAGGGATATTCAGGCTAAGGGATGGGAAAACATCCATGCTTGTCCCAGCTTCGAGCCAACCAAACCAGAGCTGGCAGCCGCAGCAGAAAGGGAGAGAGTTGCAGTTTGGGCTAGGAGAGCAAGGGAATACAGTTTTTGACCTCTCTCATATGCCTTTGTGTCTTCACACCTGAACTACTTCAATGCACTTTACCTGGATCTCCCTGTAGCTGTGCCTTCTGCAGCTAGAGCAGAATTCTGTGGCCAGGTTTTTAACGAAGCAGACCCATTCTTTGCACTGGCTGCCTCTTGTAAGATGGCAAATCTGTTTTGTGATTGGCTTATTGACCTTGAAAGCTCTACATTTCCCGTGTCCCAAGCTGTCTAGAAGAGCTCCTGGTTCTCTATACTCCACTCACTCCACAGGTGAAGGAATGCTTACAGTTTGCAGAATCTCCTTGTCTCCCTTTGTGGCCCGAACCTTTTAGCAATGCTGTTCCTACTCTGTGGAACTCTCTGCCTCATATGGTCTGATATGACCCCTCTCTGGAAATCTATAAAAATAGGCTCCAGAATTACCTTTTAACCCAGGCATTTGATTAATGAACCACAAACTGCCCAGCATTTAATACAGTGTACTTCTCTTGCCATTATATATGCGACAAAACATCACCTAGGAGTCAAATGGTCTGCAAAGGTTTGTACCACTAGACATTCTGGCACTGAAAATTGTTTAATAATTGCCTTTCCATTTTAATTTGTTAAGCGGAACTTCAATGAGGAACAAATTAGATGCATTTTTGCAAAGTATCAGAGAGTCTCTTGGATCAATAGAGCTGAGTTGGCCTGTATGATTGTCGTAGTATTTCGAGTTTGAAAAGCTATTGAGTATATCTAAAATTATTAAACAAATGTTAAAAATAGTAGTAAAGCTGTTACATGGATCTTTTGTTTCATGCAATAGGGACACATCTTTTGTACGTTGGATTCCACTGGGATTTTGAAAGGCCTTTGCTAGTCCATAGACCCTTTTAATGGTAATAGCTAAGCTCTGAGGTTCATTTGAAGTCTGATGAGGGAATTAGCAATAACTAGAGAATGCTTAGATAAAAGGAACTGACCGACTCGAGCGCTATTTTTGTGCTGGCACGGGTGAAATCTTTTGTTATGGCTTTGCCACCCCTGTGCCAAGCATGCGTTGACAAACTGGTATAAAAATGAAAAGCTGCTAAGGGAATGTCAATAATGTGAGATGAAAGCTGCAACCTCATTCCAAGTAAGCTTGGCTTTTCCATTTCAAAAGCTTTGCTAAAGCTGTGAAACTTAAAGCACCATTTGCTCATATTCCATAAAATAAAATAAAAAATTGGTGGAGAAATGTTTGAGAAAAGATCATATAAAATATAAGTATTTGTATGGTTCGAAGATGGATGCTTTTTTATTTTGCATTGCAATAGTTATATCGTTACTATTGGTATTGGAAGAGCGTGGATGGCAATTTATTTTCATTTACTTAGAATTCTTTTTTTATGAATTGATGCTTTTAGGGCGGAAAGAAAGTGTCTTAAAGCGTCTTTCCGAAACACAAACAATATGCTCCAGTAAGAATTCCACTTTTGACCTGAGGAGAACACCTCTTTCAGTCCTTATGTTGAAAAAATGAATTACTTTATTCTCTTCAAATACCACGCATCATAGTATATAGCTACAGGCTACTGTCAGATATCCCGAAACATTTCACACTCGTGGGCTTTGTCACGGTATGCTTTTGGCTTAAAAATGTATTTCACAAGCTGTCATTCATATCAGACGGCTATCCTTTGATCAAACAATTATCCTGTCTGCTATAAATTTGCACATAAAGCAAAAGTAATTGTTAGGTGCTCATTTTTACAAATACTTCTGTACCAGTATTGGTACAAACTTTTTTCAGTCCCATAACAAGAACATTTTTGAGGCTCTTCAGCCTACTGAATTTTTTCCATGAAACTCCAAGGAATCTAATTGTTAAAGTCTCCTAAATCCTAAATATAGATATAGAAAACAGCACCAAGATTTAGTAAAACAAATGAACCCTATTACAAGTACTGGGATTTTTTTTTTTATTGAACCATATTGAAATGAATGGGATTTTTTCACAGCAGTTTTGCCTCAGTCTTGCAGCTCTGATAAATAGATCCCTGAGGGTTGAAATAAAAAGGCTTGTTCATTACTTGTTCAAGGCTGAAGTTTGTGTCAGGCGACACAACAAGTAGGAATATAAGGTGATGGGTCAAACACCAAGGCTGTTAACGGAATCATTTTGCCTTCAGTGCCTGGGAATGATTGAAGGTCCTCAGTAATTGCTTACTCTGCTTATGCATTAGCACCACCTTTGCCCTTGTGTCATATATAGTGTGCTAATGTCCATAACATAAGCAACATACCAAACTTGCTTTGCAAAACCCTTGTGTTTCTAATTGATCATTAACAATTAAAGCTTCCCTGGACCATGGAATACGTTTCTCCATTTTTAACCTTTCTGTAAGTATCTTCAGATAATCCCCTGTTTAGGGTGTGTCTTCCGAGGGTAATCAATCTCCTGAACGACCTTTTTGCCATTACAGCCACCTTTGACATGTCAAACTCTCCCAGAATTTCAGTATTGGTCCTCATAGATCATGTGGGAAGCAAATCGCAGACATGGCTCTCATTGGTGAAGGGTTTACATGAAGCAAAGATTCCAATACTGTGACACATTTATAAGATAGGCTTAACTTGAGACTTTACAAAGAGCTGAGCTTTAGGAGTGTGACAGCTGCCTAAGCCATTTTGATATGTCTGCTTGTTGACGAAGGATCTTGTCTCTGAGCCTTCATTGGTTGAATTATGCATGTTATTTTTACTGTTTGCACCTAGGTATTTACTACCGACATGGTAACCAGTATGTATTTCATCACATCAGCACTTAGGATGCTTACGCTTTTATCTTCAGTCTACTTGTCGTGACCATATTGTAACGCTTGATTTCTGTAACGCATTTTGGTCAGTGTTACTTTTCATCGCCCTTTTTTTGTGCTGTCTCCTTTGATGTTGTGTTTGTTACTGTAAACTCTTGAAGGAAAATATGGTTTATCTGAGGTGTAGAATTCTTAAGGTAAAATAAGGAGCAATGTGCTAAATATATTGTTTATTTTATTAGCATTATTGGGTTTTGTTCAAGAACCCTATTTTTAAGCATTTGCACCTTTTAAGGCTAAGAACATACTGTATATATTCCAAATATTCAGTCTGTTAAACATTTGGGCCATATTTACTAAGTCATGGTAAGTCATATGACACATTATACTGCTGTAAAACACATTATGGACCATTCAATGGATTACACCATAAAAAATTTTGGGGCCTAGCACTGCTTGGTAAATATGATGCCCGTGGTACCTGGGTCAGAGCCTAAAAAGCATTGCTTATAAAAGTAAATTATGGAACTAGATGTAGATGTAGAAAATGCTGAAGTGGAAAAAAAACATCTACAAATAAATAACTTTCTTTTCCCCTGGATTTGTATTTCAACGTCTCTAAGTAGTTAATTTATTCGTTATCTCTGGTTGTTCACTTTATCTTTGTGTATTCATATATTTGTTTTCATTATTTATACATTATTTTTTGATCAGCAGCCTTATATTGGTGTTTAGCGGTTGGTGTTGTTTTACATGTCTTTATTATTCTGTGTTGTTAATAAAATCCATTTTATTATTTCCACCACTTTTGAATGCTTTCACTAGACACCTTTCTCTCTTGTGTTTTCATAGTTACTTGGGTCGTTAGCACCACCATAGGGAATTTTTCTAACCTTTATGTCTGGTTTTGTGGTTTATTTGACTTTTGGGAGCTGATTTGATTGCGGCACTATTCTGTGTGTTTGAAATAAATAACTTGGTTGAAACAGTTTCTCAGCTTAACACTTTTATATAGCAGATTAATTACAAGTGTCTTTTTGGGCAAACTTGTTTTCATTAATTACTGGCTGGAATCTTCCCAAGAAAATTACCCAGATGGGCTTTTGACTTCTTGGTCCAAAATAAGTCTAAGATCAAGACAAGACTAAGGTTAGCACATAGCAAATTCCTACACGGGTGGGTTTTTGCAACACGGCCCTCAGCAGAGTGAACAAACGATAAAACCGCTCTCCTTGAACGGTACTAACTGTGTGTTCTTCAGTTTGCAGCTCACCTGGTAAAGATGGGTTATCCGAGAGTATGTATTCTGGATGGAGGCATTAACAAGATGAAGCTAACCGGCCTGCTGACCGTCCCCTCTCCTCAGATATGAACAAAAGACGCACCACAACATCTTGGATCATGGGAGCATTGGCATAAAAAAGAAGCCTTTATGACTTCTCATTGTCATTTGCAATGTCTTTTCTATCACATTATCATTTGTTATGTGTTCATTAAAACGACGACAGCTGCTCTGTGGGGCCTTCTGAAAGCAAAGTCAGATGCTTCTAATCCCATTTTGAAACCTACCAAAAACCCAGTGGAGTATAGTAATGATCTAATGATGTGTTACTCAACGTTTGGGCCTAGATTTGCAAAGCTAGTAAACCTATTTAAAATTATGAAACAGGCATGACAAATGATCCTCTTAATAATGTCAGTGTACAAGATGCTAATGCAACTCCCGTCATACAGTAGTATGGCTGCCAACATAAATCTTAACAATATTGAAGAGCTTTGCTTAGTTTTCTCTAGATATTGATTGCATAGTTAGAAGCACTGCACAATGGGTAGACCTTAAACGTAACCACAAACAAGCAAATGGAAAAAAATAATTGTTGTGGGGGTCTGTTACAATTGTTAAAAAAACAAATATGTTCTTTGAAACTTTCTCAGGATATATTTATGAATCCTCAGTCTATAATGGAGTGATGGATTGTTGCATCTTCCAGGAGGCAGCTTTTGTCTTTCTTAAAATGTACAGTATATATTAAAAAGATTGGTTTGAGAGCCAATGTACTGCACCCGTTGACAAATGTTGGTAATGTTCTAAATCGGTGCATTGAATGCAAAGGTAAAACAATATATATCTATGTGCAGAAACAGAAGTTTTGCTTGTGCTCCTTGCCTGTGGTCACCTACATGCAGCGCCATATTAACTATTAAATTGTGTCTTAGAATCGTGGGGCAACTAAATAGAATACAAACAAAATGCCTATAAATTTCAGTAAGGACAGCAAGGTACTGAATGGCTTTCATTCATTAATTTCAGGTTTCAGATGTTTACATCTAAAATGGGATAGCAGCACACTCAATAAATGCATTTGAAAGGCCAGTGGTACTGTATAGGTCATAACTGTTCATAATTAATAACATAGACCATATGGACTAGACCAGGGGTGGGCAACCTATTTTTCAATGTAGCCACAGGTGTGGCGAATTAGAAGTGAAAATAGTCACACAAAATGTAGGTATTATGTTGCGCATGCGAAAATTTTAAACACGGTTTGAAAAAGTTTATAAATTCTCAGACCATAACCCCCCTCAAGCTCCCTCACCCCCCTCCTCCTCTCACCCCCTCAAGCTCCCTCACCCCTCTCCTCCTCTCACCCCCTCATGCCACCACCACTATCTTCTTCCTCATCTCATTTCCCCCATCATTATCTCATGTAAACCCCCTCATCTCCCCCAGCACCCTTCATCATCTGCCCCAGCACCCTTCATCATCTCCCCCAGCAGCCCCCTCATCATCAGGCAGCAGCAGCCCTCTACCCACCGTCCCAGGCATCAGCCCCCACCCCTCCCCCGTATCAGTATCAGCCCCCATCCCCCGTATCAGGCATCAGCCCCCCTCCCCCCCCATCCCAGGCATCAGCCCCTGTCCCCCGTCCCAGGCATCAGCCCCCGTCCCAGGCATCAGCCCCCTTACCCCCCGTCCCAGGCATCAGCCCCCTTCCCCCCCGTCCCAGGCATCAGCCCCCATCGCCCCCGTATCAGGCATCAGCCCCCGTCGCCCCCGTATCAGGCATCAGCCCCCGTCGCCCCCATATCAGGCATCAGCCCCTGTCCCCTGCATCAGGCATCAGCCCCCGTCCCCCGCATCAGCCCCGTCTCCTAACCAGATCGCGGCGGCTGAGAAAGAAAGGGAAGGAAGCGGTGGTGGCGGGCCTGGCCAGGGGAGGGAGGGGATGGGGAGGAGCGTGTCAGCGCATCAACTTCTGGTGCTGGAGGGGAGGAAGCGCGTCACACCACTGAAGCGGGCTGGGAGGAAGAGGAGCGTGCCACACAGCCGGAGCGCGCTCCTTCCCTACCATGTGAGGCAGGCCTGCACAACTCGTAAAGCGAGAAGGGCCGAACTGCTCCAAGGAAAAAAAATTTGGGCCGCGCGGGAAAAATCATCATCATCATCATAATCTTTCCTCCAGCACCTCTCATCATCATCCTCATATATCTCCCCCAGCACCCCTCACTATCAACCTTTGCGATACTCCCCTACCTATCTCTCATACCCCCATCTCTCCCCCTCACCCACACACATAATACTCCCTCTCCACATCAAACACACACTACCCCCCTGCACACCACACACATCCCACCCCCCTGCACCTCACATCCTTCTCCCCCCGTGCACCTCACATCACTCTCCCCCCGTGCACCTCACATCACTCTCCCCCCGTGCACCTCACATCACTCTCCCCCCCTGCACCTCACATCACTCTCCCCCCCTGCACCTCACATCACCCCCCCTACCTCCAATCACCCCCCCTACCTCCAATCACCCCCCTACCTCCAATCACCCCCCTCTGCACCTCCAATGACCCCCCTAGACCTCCAATGACCCCCCTGCACCTCCAATGACCCCCCCTGCACCTCCAATGACCACCCCTGCACCTCCAATGACCACCCCTGCACCTCCAATGACCCCCCCCCCTGCACCTCCAAAGACCCCCCTGCACCTCCAACTCGAGAGGAAGAGCGGAAAGCCGCCGCGGGCCGCACAGTGAGTGCAGGAGTCCCGGCGGCCCTTATTTTGTGGTTACTCAATTCGCCACACTTTGATTCCCAATTCGCCACAAGTGGCGAATGGCGAAAGGCCAGTACTGTGCACACCTAAACCACAGTGGAGAAAATAGCCTATGGAGTCGCAGTGTTTAGTGGGGTCTCTGTCAGTAAAAAAAAAAAGAACAATTATTTCAAGTGAATTTTTTTTCTGTTGTGCTCCCTTCATTGAAAGGATCAAAATCTTACCTGATGGCTTATTTATACACATAAATAGGGATTTTACCGGATTTATCCTTTGTTAATCTTTAGCAGAACATTATCCGGCTTTTCTCTAGTAAGGATACTGTGACCCAAGCTGTTAAAACCAAACAATAAGTGAAACCATTTACAAATCTGATTTGGTGGCATTAAGACACATTATTATTATTATTGCTCATGATGGAAAGGAGCGATCATATATGCAGCTGTTATTGAGCCGTGGTGGTGAAGAGCAAAGGAACAAATGGAAGCGTGCACTGGCATTGCTAAAGCCGTACCTCTGAAATGTTACTATTGATTTACCAAATATGCGATTCATTGTTTTGCTTTTAAGAAGTGCAGTTAAATTGGTGTCCAAAGCACTGCAGTGTAAAGTATGGCATTCATAAAATGTTGTTGTGTAAATGTTTTATTTTGTAAGAAGTATGGGGGTTGTGTGCCAAGCACAGTGTCTCTGACAATTATTTCACAGTCTGTCCTCTAGCATTGAATCAAATGTAATGTACTGTATATAAACGGTCCTCTATTTTAGTTCAATACATTTGATGTAAGTGATTATGTAAAGAAGGTTAATGACATATCAGTTTACTTGCCTAAATTATGCCAATGGAAGAAGGAAAAGAGACAAATGCAAAGAAAGTAGAAATCATATACACCATTCTGTACACCCAGTTATGGGTAAGTCCCCAAGTAACGTTGATGCAAAGGACGGTTAGACGACAAAAACTGTGCCATTTTGTCAACACAAAGATGAAAACTTTTTATAGCGCACTATATTAACACTGTCTATTAATTGAGCTTGATACATAGCCCACTATATGTCAGAGCCAGTATGTTTCATTTTTGTGTACGCTCAAAAATTGTTTTCAAACTTCAACTGTGAATGTCCTGATGCGTTGAACAATTATATGGAATGATAATTACTTGAACATCGTGTTCTTCAATAAAGATGGCATCATTTTCATAGAACAATCTTTTGAGCCTCTGAAATGTTATTTAAAAATACCTATACACTGGACCGCTCTCTCCCCCTTCCCTGTCCCCTTCTCTGTCATCCCCTCCCTTACCCCCCCCCCCCCTTTCTTTCTGTCCCCCTCCCTCTCTTTTATCAGCTCCTAACCTACGGGACCCCCAAGTGGTCCTGAGGTTTCACCTCTCTCGGTGAAGATTCTATTAAACTTTTAAAAACTTCTATATATTAGGTTGATATTATACGTTTATGTATGTACATTGAAAATGCCTAATAAAAACGTTTGTGAAAAAAAAAATACCTATACACAGGGCCAGTTTAAAAACACCTTATTAAGCGCAACAGTGTATGGATGTCTATTTCGTTGTGTTACACTTTGTGCTGTGCTATGTGACTCCACTCTTAAAAATACTCAAGCTGTTAGTGTGACACCTAAGTACCAAATCTGTTGGAGTCAATCTGAACAGCAGACAGTGTATCAGTGTATCAGACGGAATCGCCTGATGTGAACGTTTTGCAACTTTATGTACATGTTCTGACACCTGAGTTTGTCCTCTGTCAGAGCACCTGTAGGAGGACTGGAGCCCTCAGAGAATAGAGAGTAACTGCACGCAAGAAACACCTGTGACAAGAAGAGATGACAGTGAGTGAATGGATATGATGGATGAATGAATCAGAAGTCAGAGGTTGGCAGAATGACAAAAAGTTATACACTGATTTAGGCCGCTATTCAATATGCTGGAAATCTGTTTTCCTGTGTTATTTACAGAACAATTGAATCCCATTTATATAAATAGAGCCGGGCTTTAGCATGTGGAAGAATTCATAACAGTATATTTAATAGGGGCATACTCCGAGAAGCAGGGACTGAGACAGGGAGGCATAGAAATTTAGATAGAGACTAGCGAGAGTGACTGAGAGGCATGCACGAGAATGGGAATGCAGCCCAAAGAAACGCTCGCAGATAATGAAATCGTGACAAAGACTAAGGGGCTTATTCAATTCAATGGGAATTGTTCGGCCAATCGTGGTGCAATCAGTCTCTTAAGAGCATATTGAATAAGCCCCTAGAACTCAAGAACACAATGTAACATTGGCAAACATAGATTTGAAAAACCGAAGGACGGAGCATAAGAGGGTTATTCGGGACACTCGTACGCAACTCTCATTGACTTCAATAATACTGTACCCTATTAGGCTTAGACTTAAAAAGAGAAATTAAGACACTGACAAAGATGCAGAATGCCAGTTGCAATGATGAGACATAGGGCGGTTTTGTAGTAGGTGCGAGTTTGTCTTTGCCGTGCGGTTTACAAAAACTCTCCATACTTCATGAGGGACAACCTTGGGTCATCAGCAGTCCTGATGGAAATGTCAAAAGCTCTGACGGTCGGGCTAAGGATTCTGGGAAATTACATGCAAAAGAGCACACAGTGTCACCTTTTGCTTCAAATCCATTTTAACATGGACCCCTACAAGCTTATACCTGCCGTATTACACAGCTTTTCAGCACAGCCTGGGTTAAAGAAGTGCATAGTCTGTAAACCTGTATAAGATAAAAATGCATTGGTCTTCTTCCTGTCTATGCTTTATCAAGAAATTCCCCCCTGAGTCTCCAGGAGCCGAGGGGCTAAACATCCTGCTGAATGTTTCATGTTACTGCCGACTGCTGGGGATAAGCCAGGTTTCTGGCGCCACAGAACAAAGCAAGTATTATTCTTCAAATCTTTCTCTACTTGTTAATACCACCTAAGTTCTGTATTTTTTTATTTTTTTTAACTATCTATAGAATTACAGTAAGGTAAAACTTGTGATCAGGTGTCCAAAGACCTGACAATCATATTTTATATTTCAGTGTTTTATCTGATCCTGAATTATCCTTCATGTCGTTGAAGGATTTTTGCAATACTGCAAGTAAAATACAGCAGTAAAATACTTAAATTGTGACGCTGTAGTATCTGTGACGTGTTATCTTTGAGACATACAATGTACCAATTCATTCAGTTTTAACATAAATCGACACTGCACAACTGTTGTACCACAAAACATTTTTTTTTCTCATTCCTACAGATTACCTTCTGTGTCTTACGTTTAACACTGGTAGATTCAGGTGCATTAGATTGCAAAAACAAGTTGTTTTTATGGTTCCTATTAATAACACGTTGTCACTTGTTAGATGGGGTTATGTTGGTCGGCAAGTGGATCACAACATGGTTTTAATGTCACAAACCTTTCATAGGATGTCATTTTAAATAATGTAGAAAATATTGCTTATTTTTCATAGGTTTCGGTGTTAACTAGAGAGATACACACATATACAGTACAGATGTAGCAAGACTTGCGCTCTCCGTGACTGTGGGGAAAAAGGCTGACAACCTGTGGTATGGGGAAGATAGTGGGGTTAACTATTATCAGCAAGAAATCCGGCATAGGGGTAGAATTATGGGGAGGTAACCTGGCGGGTTCCTTCACATTTTTGTGGATATTTGGCAAGATATATAAAATTGGGACATTAGGCTGTTCAATATTCAAAAACTCACGTTCAACTTTATCTAAAATGACCAATAATCTCCCTTTATTTAACAGTTTGTTCCTTTTAACTATAAATACCTCCGTTGGATTTTTCTTTAATATTATATATGTATTTTTATCATTAAGTAATCTAACAACTTCTCATAAATATTTATTTCGATCCATAATCACTGTTACTCCGCCTTTATTGGCTGATTTGACTACTATGTTCTTATTGTCTCGTATTTCTTTAATTGCCTGAATTTCAGCTACATTCAGATACATTCAGATTCTTTGTGAATGAACTCTGTTTCTGTTCTAATTTATCCATTATTTCATCTTGTACAGTACTAGCGTCTGGAAGGCAGCTACAAAACTACCCTTACTATGACTCAGATAGAAATGTGATTTGTTTTTGAGTGATGTACTGTGTGAATGTATTTTCTACTTACATTAGATTTATGATTCTCATTTGGATAAATTTGTTTGTGAAACGTCATTTTCAAAATAAATATTCATGCAAACTTATCAATATATGTGTTAAATGCACAAAATGTGATAGCTGGTGCAAAATTAAGTCCTTTATTAAATAGTGTTTCCTGTCCTTTAGTTTAAATGGTATTACTAATATTAAAAATATTAATCCTTTTTGGTTGTTATGTCTGTTGTTTTTTTGGCTGGATTTAATCCCTATTCTCTTCCCTCTTTTGTTCTTCCCTTTTTTATGTTATGGATGATGGTGTTTTGTTCTCTTCTAGTTTGAAATTGGTTGTTTCCTTTTATTCGTGTCTAGTCTTTCTCTCCATTCTCTAAAAAAAGTCAGAGCAATATGTGTACTGTAGTGCCGACGGTTATTCTAACACAAACCAGTGGCAATCGCCAAAAAGACCCAGGTACATGCTGGGTCTAGTTTAAGGCAAGTTTAAAGCATTTCTGCATTGACTAATGGCCCATTAGATTAACAGCGGGGGTCCCTGGCAGTCCCATTCAAACTGTATGTAGTGACTTAGAATAGTGTCTCTCCCTATTGTCTCCATTGGGAGTCCAATATTGGTCTCTATACTTTCTTTTCTAAATGGAGATCTAAACTGGGGTTTATACTGCGGTTTATAATAGTCATTATTATAATTACATCGTTGTTGTGGTTGATATTTCTTATTATTCATTGATCTATTATTACCAATAGTTATAGGTCCATTTTGGATTATCGCCATAATTATTTTGTTTATGTTGGTCTTTTCTTTAGTATTTTTAGTACTTATAGCCCAATTTCAAACGCACCCTTTTTCATAATCTAACTTGTCTTTAGTATACTTTTGTTTATTAATTATAATTTCCTGTTCGTTATTATCCAGTCTTTTCTTGAATTCTACCTCCTGACATATTCCTTTGTTTCTTTAAAAGGATCTAGCCTATTTTTGATCTGAGTTATTTCTTTATCTATTTTTTTCCAAAGTTCTTCTTCTATGGCTCACCTAAGAGACACCTAGGGGCCTCTTCACTAAACCTCGGTTAAAATCAGTGCTTTGGCGAGCGACTTTGCATTGTTTTACCGCACTATAAGACCATGTCAAAACGGTATTCAGTAAGAAAAAACACAATTTTTTTTAAAGTGCGGTCAAAAAAATGCAAGATTGTACTACTTGTTTTTTTTTTTCCTAAGTGTTATCGCACTGAAACTGTTTAAACTGCAGCCTGGAAGAGTTGCATGGACAGAGCTGCATCTCCGTGCAAAGCTCTTACAGGTGATCGTGCAGTTTAAATATTAATTTTAATAGCAGTGTTCAAGAGCAGGGGGTCTCCTGATCTGAACCGCATTGATTTCAGCCTCGGGACCCCCTGCTTCCGGGTTACAGGCCCCGGTATGGGACGCTGGTATCTCCTGTGCGTTTAAATCTCCCAGTCACGTGATGCGGAAGATGTAAACATTGCAGGGATACCAGCACCCCATACAGGGGCCTGTAATTCGTGAAGCAGGGGGTCCCCAAGGCTGAAATGAATGCGGTTCAGCTCAGGAGACTCCTGGCTGCCGTACACTTATTAAAAATCACATGAAAGCAGGTTCATTACCTTATCGGCTAGGGTCCCCGCCAGCTGGCATTAGCTGGCGACAAAATATTGCAAGTTTTTATAGTACTATATGCTTATCACTGCTTAGTGAATAGCAGTTTCTGGCAAAAAAATCGATTTCTGGCACTTTTTGGCTTATTGTACGGCTTGTTTTTGCCAGAGTATTATAGTACTATAAAAAAACTAACATTTCAGGCGTCATAAAAAACATCGCCGGTGAGCAGCGATAAGCCACTTATCGGCAGCTTCTTAAACTCATGCAATTCTAGAGCCGCAATTAGGTTATCGAGGCCTGTCGCGGCTCTAGAATGACGAGTTTCTCTCACAATCCTCACGCCAAGATAAGTTGGCGTGAGGCTGTGAGAAGCTGCTGAGAGGCGACGAGAGAGGACTTGGGAAAAAAATGCTTTTTTCTGTATCGGATTAATGCCGGGGGTCTCCGGAGCTGATATCCATTAATATCAGCACGGGAGACCCCCGGCATGAATCCCATGCAATAAAAATGCATTTACAGTCAACTTCATTACCTTTGCAGCTAACCGCAAAGGCAATGAAGGGGTTAACCCCTCCCAATACCCACCAAGGGCGAAATTCCTCCTTCACCCACCCCGGCTACCCACAATAAACACTAATACCCACCTCCTCTACCGCCACATGATTGATACCAGAGGCTGCAGGTATCCTCAGGTGGTCCCCACGGGTGTCTGGGGGCCCTCAGGTGGTTCTTGCGGGTGCCTGTGGGCCTTCGGGTCATCCCCGCGGGTGTCCGGGGATCTTCATGTGGATCCCGCAAGTGTCTATTGGCCTTCGGGTGGTCCCAGCAGGTGTCCGGGGGTCCTCAGGTGTTGTCCGTGGGTGACTGTGGGCCCTTGGTTTGTCTCCGGGGTCCTCAGGTGGTCCGCGCGGGTATCTGTTGGCCCTCGGGTGGTCCCCAGGGGCCCCTGAACTTTTTTTTGCAATGCATTGAAATAAATTCACCCCCCTCCCCCCCCCCCCCAACACATACAGTACAGTAATGAGCAAAATAACTATTATCCAGATATGGATAATAGCTCATTTGCCCATTATAAAATCAAACATTAGCTTGCCAGCATAAATAAAGTAAATAAAACTTTTTACTTACCCCTGCCATCATGAAGGGCGTCCTCATCAGCATACTCCAGGTCCATGTCCTCCGTTGCCAGAAAGAATACAAAAAAAAATACAATGTAATGGCCCTTGACCCCTTAATCACCTTGGTGGTTAATAACCGCTATAGTAATTAAGGGGTTAAACCCCGTCCCCCGCTACCCACCCAGGAGGCCTAACCACCAACCCCGGGACCACTATACCCACCCTCTACCCATTGATTGGCATAGTGGTATATCATAATATGGGCATGATAAGCCACTATAGCAGTCAATGGTCACTGTCACGGTAACTTATGACGATCTAATATATATCAAATAACTGGGTTGAACTGAACGAGGCTTAGATATAATAAAGTATATTTATTCCTTAGATAGGTGAACACAACAAGATAGTACAATTAACAGACTAGAAGGTAACACTTACTTAGTGGTTGGAATGAAGAATTAGTCAAATAGTAATTCTCCAGCAATCAAGAAGACCAAGACTGTAGGGTTGACAACAGTTTAAATATCTTTTCCACCCTATGCTTATCATTGAGTGCAGACTATTGGAGAACAATTATCTCCTTTCTGGGGGTCCTGGCTTCTTGGACCCGGTGGTGGTCAAGTGAGGGGAGGCCTAGGAGCTAGGGGCAAAAAGAATTTTATTCCTGGGTGCCCTAGAACCTAAGATTCCCACGCCACTTGTCGTTGACCTTGAACTAATCGTGATGAAAGCTCTTTTTTTAGACAAAGTATCCGCTTTGCGGTTTGGACGGCTGCCAACCTGTTCCTGGATATCACCGTCGAGGAATCTCGATTGAAGTCAATGGGCCCATTGACTTACAATGGGAAACCGCCGCTCCTCCTCTCGGACGCCACCTGCTGGTCTTCGAGGGAAACAGGTCCAGAACTGCTAGATCCGCCATGGAAATGAATGGAGCTCCAATGGAGGCCTATGGGACTCTGCAAAATGGTGCCTGAAAAGGCGGGAAAATTAAACAAAGGGCTATAATCACTTTCTACCTATTAACCCTTGTCCTCCCGGATGGATCCCGGTGTGTGTGGTACAGACACTTACATGGTGGAAATACATTACAACAGGGGAACATACATTTTCATGTTATAGCAAGGTGAAAACCACATTCCTGGACCGCAGTCCAGTTAACCCCTTGCCTCCCTGGTGAGGTCAGGGGGTGGCCATATGGGGTGCAACCCCTTTAATACCGGGCCAATCCCCCTCTCCCTCTACAGTCACCCTAATAAAAAAGCACGAAGGCCAAAAATACACAATAATAAAAGATATACACAAGCACCTAAACACCTCAATTAAATAAATAAAAGCACTAGCCAACCAATCAATTTAATAAATAAAAGCAGTAACCAACAAAACAATTAATTAATATTAAACACTAGCCAACAAAGCATTTAATGAATTTAAACCAGTAGCCAACAAAACAAATAATTAATTTAAAACTCTAACCAATTCTAAAATGTACTAAAAACAAACCATCGAAATTCCAAACAATTGAATCCAAACAATAAAAACAAATAGAAACAATGTAAAACAATTCAAATCAAGCATTTGCCAAAAAATGTATTGGCTATCACTGTATTTATCTGTACCCTAAAGGGGCACAGATTAATACATTATCAGTCAATGGGCAATCACAAACATAAAAATAAATAAATGCAATGAAAAAAACTGAAAAAAAAGACATTTACATACATTCAATATTTCTCTTACCTTTAGAAGTCTTCCCCCTCCGAATCATGTTGTATCTGCAGTCTCTCGTACCACGACGTCATCACCCGCGATCCAACACCATCCACCATGAAGACCAGCATCAGGTAAAAAAATCTTATTTCTTTTATCTTGTATCATCGTCTTCTTTCTTCATCTGTCATTATTTTCTTCTTTTCTTTAATCTTCTTTCTTCATCTGTCAAGCCAAAGCCCCATGCTAAATCCCCAACAGGATGTTTTCTCGTTGGCTTCTTAAGGTAAAATGAGACATACGGGCCTTATATAGGACCTGTGACGTCACATTTTATGGTCAGATGGTACAGCTCCAATCCGATTGGACGCTGTATCATGTGCCCGCCTCTTTTTTTTTTTTTTTTTTTTTTTTAAGGATGTGACATATCCACGGAAGGTACGTCACATCCTTAAAACTCCATGGCTATATCACATGGTATTACAGCCAATGGGATTGAAGACAATCCCATTGGTTGTCACAATTGTACAACATCAGTGACGGCAACCGATGGTGACAGCACTTATAGTCCAAACCGTTCTTAACATGGTACGGACATCAAGTGAGCATTTGATGTCTAATAGGCATCCTTATACTGCTGCGGCCAAGTTTATTCGAGCATTTGCCCGTTCTTGGCCGCAGCAGTAGCCTGGCGCGCGCCCGAGGGTGACGGGCGCGCGCCGAAGCAGCGGAAGAGCGCCCTCCGATCGGGGCGCTCTCCCTACCGCTGCCGGGTCCGCCGGGTCCCCCGGAACCCCCTGCCGCCGTCCCGCGATCGCGGGACACCAGGGCTCCCTCGGGGAGCCCTGGACGCGCGTGCAGGGGGCGCAGGCTCCCGAAGATGCGTGACCGCGCGTCTATGACGCGCAGCACGCCGAGGGGCGGCCACTAGCAAGCCGGGAAATCTCCCGGCTTGCGGATCTGGCCGCACTGCAATTAAGTGTGTCGGCAGTGTATGTTCCGGTCCACTGAACCGTTCATACCACAGTATTGACACCGAAATGAGTATTCACTACCCTTGTTTACTTCTTCATACAGTGCCTACACTGTTTCAGTCCAATTAACCGTTCTTACCACGGTACGGACACTTATTTACCTTCGTTTGTTTCCTCAGATAGGTCCTTATACGCTTCGGCCGATTGAACTGTTCCTATTACGGTACTGACACGGAGGATGGGCACCATCTCCATCAGAACTGAGTTGTATTCATTATTTTCTGTACGTAAGGAAAACTGACCCTGTGATTTTGCTTTGAGATATTTGCCAAGTTTTGTTAGAGCCGTCTCTGTAAAGTTATTTAGGGTTGAATCCAGATTGATGTGTATCAATAAAGGGTTTAAGGAGAGAATGTACAATGCCATTTATAAACTAGATGTTCAAGTGGTTTAGAAGCAAATAATAGAAATGTGATTGGATGGTAGTTAGAAGGTGTGGTTGAGTCAAAGAGGGCTTGTTCGGGTTTGGAGTGACAGAAACATGCTTAAAATTGAAGGAATGTGTCAATAAATTTTAATTTTTTTTACGTTTGATCCTGACTCCAGTTCTCTTTCATTTTTGCTGTGCTCCATGTTACTCTCTTTTCACTGTTCCTGATGCAGTAGGTCATATCGTCTAATGTAAATTTTTTCTTTAAAATGTGTGTCATATTTTTGAGCTGAGAAAGTAGAGGGGGGAGGTGGAGAACAAGCATTAAGGATTGGAGGACAGAGTAGACATATGAAAAGATAAATAGGTTGCTTTAAATAGATAGAGGGCAACATTGTAAAGTATGAAGAGTGAATTAATTTATATTGTACAAAATCTGATAGGGAACATGATTTCCTTCAATGACGCCGCAGGAGCACTTTTGGAGGACATGTGTTTTACCAGTGTGCCATGGTTAAGTCCTAATATGGCAGTGAGTTGTGACAGGAGCAACCTGGTTAAGGGCAGAAAAAAGAGTTAGTCAATTGTGACAGGTGGGCAGGTGAGAGTGAAGAGAGGAGAGAGAAAGAGGTGTAGAGTTGCTAAGAGCTGAGAAGTGTCTATTGTGTTTAGGTTACAGAAAGTGACTTTGGGTGAAGAAGTGGCAAAAGGAAGAGTGAGGGAGAAAGAAAGGAGGTGGTGGTCAGAGATGGGATTAAGTGTGTTGGAGAATTTAGAGAAGGATCAGACATAAGAGACAAAAAGAGAGGAGAGTTAGGCCACTGGGTGAGACCAAAGGAACTGGTTATAGAGAAGAGTATAAAAAACAGCTGGGGAGTTAGGTTTGATGAGAGGAATGTTAAAGTCTCTAAGAATGAGAGAGAGGGAGAAAGATAATGGGGGCTAGGCCCAGGTGGGAGGTCCAACCCCAGATGAAGCCACAGTGCAAGTGGAGAAATGCGTAAGATTACAAGACACAAGGATTTACAAAGAAAGCTCAATACTTTCTTTCATGCTGGGTTAAAAATTTGAGTGGCAAACTACCAGCCAAATATCTAATTTTCTGGCTTGGACAAGGATACAGAGTTGCACGTTTTGGAGAAGCAGATTTACTGGTACATCAGGACCTGGCTCAGCAGTCCCTGCATGGGATCATCTCCCTATTGAATTTCATCACCAGTACGCATCAGTTGGAGAGCAGGAGCTCTCAGAACACCCACTAAGAAAGGTATACTTTTGCCTTGATGAAGTTGATGTCGGTTCTATTGACGAAATGCGTAGGAGTGTAACAGAAACTGTTTGTAGGCAAGTAGTCTCCCCCACTTACAACAGAGACTAATCTGGTTAGCCTTCGGCACTTTTACTGAGACAGCGCGAGTCTACCGTCTTTACGGGTGGACTTCGTGATGCCAGGTAGTGCTGCGAGTGGCGCCGTGAGGTCTGCAGCTCCTTCAAGGGATTTCCCTGAGCCTGTAGGTTTTAGGGGTCAGAGCCTTGTTCCGGTACCTGCTGATTTGGCATTATAATTAGCCGCTCTATGAGGACACTATACTCGTGGAACTTCTAGCAAGCAGACGCGTCCCTGGATTGTGTGCCCCTATTGGAGCTCTCTATAGCTTGGCTGATGACTGCTTGAAACGACTGAAGCAAGAGAGCCGTGGAGCACAGCTGATACTTACCAGACGATCCTGTTTGATGAGCTAAGCGGTAACATGTACCCTAAACATGCCCTGTCCAACTAATTTTTTCTTGCTGTATGTGCATATCAATACCACTTGAATTGTTTATAATATAATTTATTATTTCACACTATGGGAGTTTGTGCCCTGTCTCTTTTTTTCTTTTCATTTGATCTATCGTGTTGAGGCACCATTATTGACGAGCAGCAGATCTTCCACTTTATAATATAAGGTTAAAAGTTTTTATACCTTGATGCACTTTATATTTTGACCCCACTTTATGTTCACTGTTTTATCACTGTTACATATATATGCTGAAACCACATTATTAGTACCTTTTTTGCGCAGTATTTAATTTTTTTGTTATACTTTTGCCTTGTTGGACGCCATGGACCTTACCTCAAGAGACATCTGCACAGCAGTACAATCGTTCCTGTAACTGGAGTTTCCTGACCCGCGAAGTGGACACCGGCAACAGGAGGACTGATCTCCCACAGTGCAGACCAACTGAGAAAGGAGCAAGAGCGACCCAGTAGCCAGTGGGAGTGCATACTCCATATCAAGCGATGATAACTAACTTTTTTTAGAACCATTTGAGTGTACAGTATTATATACCTGTTTTTTTATTATATTGAATCTATAAACTCATTTTTGCTATTTGTTGCGCCCCTTGATTTTTGTTTTTGGGAGATATACAACAGCAACGCAGAGAAAGACGGGACAAGAAACAAATAATATGAGCTTCAAGAGAAAAGAATGAGAAGGAAATGCATGGAGATTTGACTGGAAACGTGCTACGAGTAGAAAGAAGAATGCCTTCTCCCCACTATGTTTGTCACCAGATCTGGGTGTATGACTGAGAGAGGACACCATAGAGCAGTTGCGTAGGTGAGGCAGTGTCCATGGGAGTTAGCTATGTCTCAGACGGCCAGAAGGTTGAAATAGTTGCACACATTCCACAGTGAGCAGGAGAAAGGGAGGCAGGGAATGTGGATAAGATTGGAGGGGCTGGCAGTACTAGGTGCAGAGGAATTTCTGGAACTGATATGGTGACAGGATAGGATGGGTATATGTGTTGGTTCAGGCTTTAGGGATATGTCACACACAGTAAGAGGAGTAGAAAAGAGAGAAAGTTAGTAGGAGTGAGTGTTACCTTTCTTATAATTGTTAAACTACTGTAATTTCTACTTTTTTATATTTTCTTCTTGCTGTCAAATAAAAAGAAGGCTACAACTTATTATATAATGTAATCTTTGTTTTGTTTTATTCATTGATTCCAGTTTTGCAGTATCATTTAAATTATATTTACCAAGCGTTTACACCCAGGTAAGAGAGAGAGGGCTGATACTATTGAACTTGCTTTAAGGATAAATCAGCAGACACTGGATAATGAAATATGTTATACAAAAAAAGTGTTTTATTAAAACAAAATTTCTTCCACAATCTCAATGCAGATTTTGAGACCTGTTTGTTTAAATATATATTTATATCGTTGTCATTGAGGATTTTTAGCACCTGTTATGAAAAGTCTGTCATGCCAGTGGTAATAATTGAACTCTTTTTCTGCCAGAGGTTGCACAAAACATTATTTTTATTTAATTTATAAAATGTTTATAAGGAAGTAATGCATTGAGAATTACCTCTCGTTTTCAAGTATGTCCTGGGCATAGACTTAAAACAAATTATACATGGTTACAAATACAATTACATAAATGAACAGGGTATACATTATATGCAAGACATTAAATACACAGTAAGAGAACATATATATTATAGGCGTATGTAACAGTTATAGACCAGATTAAAACATGAGACAGCTTTAGTTTTTAAAAACCTTAAACTGGTGGTGGATGTGGGAGGTGGTAGGTTGTTCCAGTTTTGGGGTGCACGGTAAGAGAAGGAGGAGCAGCCGGATACTTTGGTGAACCTTGGGACCATGAACAGTCTTTTGGAGTCTGATCACAGATAAGTGCTGCATGTGGTAGGGGTGAGGAGCTTGTTGAAATAGATGGGTAGCTTGCCCAGAAAGTAATTGAAGGCAAGACAGGAAAGGTGAACTTTGCGCCTAGACTCAAGTGATGACCAATCTAGTTCTTTGAGCATTTCGCAGTGATGTGTGTTGTAATTGTATTGGAGAACAAAACGGCATATTGAATTGTAGAGGGTATCAAGTTTGCTAAGGTGGGTTTGGGGTGCCGAGCCGTATACTGTGTCTCCATAGTCGATAATTGGCATTAGCATCTGCTGTGCGATACGCTTTCTGACCAGCAGACTTAGGGAGGATTTGTTCCTTTAAAGTACACCTAGTTTGGCATAGGTTTTGGATGTCAGGGTATCAATGTGCATTCTGAATGTTAAGTGGGAGTCAAACCATATGCCCAGGTATTTAAAACTAGTAACAGGAGTTAGGGTGGTGTTCTGATCTGGAGCTCAGTCACTGGAAGCTTTAAAAATTTAGCCTTGGTCCCAAATACCATTTTTACAGTCTTGTCAGTGTTTAAAAACAGTTTGTTTTGGGAGATCCAGTTTTCGAGTCTCAAAAAGTCAGACTGAAGTATGTGTTCAAGGTCAGAGAGGCTAGGCATTGCAGCAAGGAGTTTAAAAGGAACCACATTTTGGCCATGATAAATAAATATTTTTGAGTGGTTCTACGATCTAGGGCAGCGGTGCGCAAACTGGGGGGCGCGCCCCCCTGGGGGGGCGCAAGATTGTTTAGGGGGGGCGCAGGAAGCAGCGGCGATTTTGCCAGGAGCAGAGGGAAAAAAGCCGTCTGCAGCTGCAATTTTTCGTTTGGCCATTAGGTGGCGCTGTGCGGCGCTGTGCTACAGTACACAGCAGCATCTCGTTGCTTCCTGCATCAGCGACATGGGGAGAGGGGGTGAGTGAGACTGGCACATGGGGGGAGTGAGACTGGGACATGGGGTGAGTGAGACTGGGACATGGGGGAGTGAGACTGGCACATGGGGGGAGTGAGACTGGGACATGGGGGAGTGAGACTGGGACATGGGGGGGGTGAGACTGGGACATGGGGGGGGGGTGAGACTGGGACATGGGGGGGAGTGAGACTGGGACATGGGGGGGAGTGAGACTGGGACATGGGGGGGAGTGAGACTGGGACATGGGGGGGAGTGAGACTGGGACATGGGGGGGGAGTGAGACTGACACATGGGGGGGAGTGAGACTGGCACATGGGGGGGGAGTGAGACTGGCACATGGGGGGGAGTGAGACTGGGACATGGGGGGGGAGTGAGACAGGGACATGGGGGGGAGTGAGACAGGGACATGGGGGGGAGTGAGACTGGGACATGGGGGGGAGTGAGACTGGGACATGGGGGGGGAGTGAGACTGGGACATGGGGGGGGGAGTGAGACTGGGACATGGGGGGGGTGAGACTGGCACATGGGGGGGAGTGAGACTGGCACATGGGGGGGAGTGAGACTGGCACATGGGGGGGGAGTGAGACTGGCACATGGGGGGGAGTGAGACTGGCACATGGGGGGGGAGTGAGACTGGCACATGGGGGGGAGTGAGACTGGGACATGGGGGGGAGTGAGACAGGGACATGGGGGGGGAGTGAGACAGGGACATGGGGGGGAGTGAGACTGGGACATGGGGGGGGAGTGAGACTGGGACATGGGGGGGGGAGTGAGACTGGGACATGGGGGGGGGAGTGAGACTGGGACATGGGGGGGAGTGAGACTGGGACATGGGGGGGAGTGAGACTGGGACATGGGGGGGGGGAGTGAGACTGGGACATGGGGGGGGGGAGTGAGACTGGGACATGGGGGGGGGGAGTGAGACTGGGACATGGGGTGGGGAGTGAGACTGGGACATGGGGGGGGGAGTGAGACTGGGACATGGGGGGGAGTGAGACTAGGACATGGGGCGGGAGTGAGACTGGGACATGGGGGGGGGACTGGGACATGTGGGGGGGGACTGGGACATGTGGGGGGAGTGAGACTGGGACATGGGGGGGGGAGTGAGACTGGGACATGGGGGGAGTGAGATTGGGACATGGGGGGGGGAGTGAGACTGGGACATGGGGGGGTGGGAGAGTGAGACTGGGACATGGGGGAGTGAGTGTGAGACTGGGACATGGGGGAGTGAGTGTGAGACTGAGGCATGGGGAGGGTGTGAGTGACATGAGGGGGGTGAGAGTGTGAGATGGGGAGGGGGGTGAGAGTGAGTGTGACATGGGGAGGGGGGGTGAAAGAGCTACATGGGGATGGGGATGAGAGAGACATTGGTGGGAGGGAGGGAGACACTGGCAGGAGGGAGAGAGACACACAATGGCTGGAGGGAGAGTGTGAGAGAGACACCGGGTGGAGGGAGAAACAATAGCTGGTTGGAGAGTGCAAGAGAGACACTGGGGGGAGGGAGAGGCAATGGCTGGAAGGAGAGTGAGAGACAATGGAGGGAGGGAGACACTAGGGGGAGGGAGAAAGAGAGAGAGAGACACACAGGGGGAGGGAAAGAGAGTGGGGGGAGACACTGAGGGGAGGGATAGAGAGGGACTGGAGGGGGAGTGTGAAATACAGGGAGTTGGAGAGACTGGAAGAGGAGTGTGAGACTGGAAGAGGGGAGAGAGTGAGAGACAATGGGGGGAGGGAGAAAGAGACACACACTGGGGGGAGGGAAAGAGAGTGGGGGAGAGGGGGAGGAATAGAGAGGGACTGGAGAGGGAGTGAGAAATACAGGGAGAGACTGGAAGAGGTTAGAGAGGTCCTGAGGTGTTCTAATGTGGCGGGAAGAGAGAGATTAATAATACAGCAGAAATGGGAACGCTATTAGACAAATATTATAATATTTATTTTTAAGTTATGTAATTTGTGCTATAAATACTTTTTTTGTAGACGCGTGGCGGGGGCGTTACAAAGCTGGTTCGCACTGACGTCATGCACTGCACATGCACTGACGTCATGTGATTTTGATTACATAAGGCAGGGGGGGCCCGAGAAATTTCATGGATGAAAAGGGGGGCTCGGCATAAAAAGTTTGCTCACCCCTGATCTAGGGCAAGCAATCTCAAAAAAGATGATCTTGCGCAATACCAACTGTCGCGTCAGAGGCTCACAGAATACCCCAAGTGCGGGTGGGAGAATGAAACTAGTCTCCCACCCCGCACTTGGGGTATTCTGTGAGCCTCTGACGCGACGGTTGGTATTGCGCAAGCGCACTCCGCCGATGGTCCGGAGCTCACTGTGTCTGCTCCCACTGCGGGGAGGGACTAGTGTCTTGCAGAGCGCAATTGCGCACACACTTAGAGCCCCAGTGAGGTATACAGTCAGGGCCATTTGATGACGCGCTCTCCCCACGCCCCACGGCCTCCATTGACATTGAGGACTCTCCCTCAGTTGGTTACTGTGCAAGCGTGTACTACTGGGGGTTGCTAGACCACGTATGTCTCCGGATTGGTAGTTGGGGGTGGAGTTAGTCACTATCGTCTCTGTGTCTGAATATTCTGATTAGGTGTATACACATCAGAAGACCATTAGCAATCAAAGTGGGTGGATCGCATGTAGCTGAGTATTGGCTGGTTATGTCATTCTGTGTCTATATATATATATATGTTAATAAAGTTGTGATATGTATACCTTGAGAAAGCGCTCTGTAAAGCGTGAAACGTTGGTAGGGCTCTCCATTGCCCTATTTTTCAATGACCAATAAATAATCTTTTTATGGGATACGCACCCTCCTTTCTACTTTTTTGATACCTACAGTAGTGCTCTTCCAGTTTTTCTCCTCTACTAGCCTACCCCTTGGACGGAAGCACACCTGGGGACCCCTCACCTTTGGGTCGCATGGACTGTGCAGCACAGAGTGAGTCAATCGCTTGCTACATGTTTTCCTGTTCAGGACTTTATTTAGACAATTGGTACGTTATAGGGTGTTATTATGCTCAATCTTCCTGGTGTTATTGTTAACAACAGCGTCACTTATTAGTGAGCTTACCATCCGGGACTGCAACCCAGTACCTGTCTTCTATCAAGTTTATGTCTAGGAGTCCCCCCCAACATGTATCTGGTTATTCATTCATTCATTTATCCTACTGATGGGGTCTTTAGCATTACGCAGTCACATGGTAATGCCAATGATAAACTATGAGGAAATAGTATATGGCTCAGCACCCCAAACTCCACTTAGCAAACTAGACACCCTGTACAACTCAATATGTCACCTTGTCTGCCAATTTAACTACAACACACATCACTATGAAATGCTCCAAGAACTAGATTGGTCATCACTTGAGTCTAGGCACAAAGTTCATGTTTCCTTTCTTGCCTTCAAAGACTTTCTGAGCAAGCTACCCATCTGTCTGAACAGGCTCCTCACCCCTACCACATGCAGCACTTATCTGGGATCTGAGATCCAAAAGACTGTTTACGGTGTCAAAATTCAACAAAGTATCCGGTCACGCCTCTTTCTGTTACCGTGCACCCCAAAACTGGAACAATCTACCTGAGACTCTAGAAGCCGCCACCGGTTTCAGTTCTTTTAAAACGAAAGCTGTCTCACATTGTAATCTTTAACTGTTCATGCAATATCTTTAAATATAATCTATAACCCTGTTAATTTAATGTAACCACGTATTGTTATCATAACTCTGTGCCAGGACATACTTGAAAACGAGAGACAACTCTCAATGTACAGTATTACTTCCTGGTAAAACATTTTTATAAATAAATGATAAATAAATTGTTACTGTACAAATTCTCCTATGTGTTTTTCTGTTGGTGTCTAAATACTGTAGGGTTAGAGGGCAATGGAGTGAGCATCAAGACTGAGGCCTTGGCCATGTTTGGCGCTTGCTGGCAAAAGCGTGCTGACGCGCGCTCCCGCTCAGCACTGAGCCCCTACAGCCGCAATTAGATCGGCTTTAGTAGGGGCTCACCTGCGCTTCCGCGCGCTTGCGGAAGCGCAGGTCTTAGGGGAATTTAAAATTCCCCCGCTTGCCGGCGAGACATGCCGGTCACGTGAGCGGTTCGCCCAATGATGGCAAATCAGCACTGTGACGTCACTGGCCCGCCCCCGGCCAGTGACGCGCCCGCCCCCTGACGGTCTGTCCCCCTTCTGCCCCGATCCATGTCTCCTGTGTGTGTGTGTGCATGTGTGTGTGTGTGTGTGTGTGTGTGTGTGTGTGTGTGTGTGTGTGTGTGTGTGTGTGTATGCATGTGTGTGTGTATGTATATGTGTGTGTGTATGTGTATGCATGTGTGTGTGTATGCATGTGTATGTGTATGCATGTGCGCACGTGTGTGCGTGCGCATGTGTGCGTGTGTGAATATATTTATCAAAGTTGCACAATGTTAATAAATAATTTATTCTCACAACATGTCTATTTTTTTAATTTTTAAAATATTATATAATATACACACACACACACACACACACACACACACACACACACACACACACACACACACACACACACACACACACACACACACACACACACACACACACACACACACACACACATATACACACACACACACAGGTTCCCCAGTGACACACAAACACACTGACAGCTACCAAGTGACACACACACACATTGATACCCGCCTCCCAAGCGCTTGCTGTCTCCTCTGTCAGGACAACAAAAAGCTCCTGGTAGAGCGAGCGGCAGCAAGCGAGAGCGAGCAGCAGCACCTAAGCGCTTACTATGTCCCAGGCCTAACAGGAAGCCCCTTATAATAATGTGAGGTGTCGTCTAAAATAAAGAAGCATCTGACACTTAAGTGCAGTTATGAGCATTACAGTGTTACATTACAGAATACAGTATATATCTTGGGAGGAAAGGGAGGAGTGGTAATGTACCTTTGAAGCTACGTGATATAGTCGGCACAGAGGACAAGGTTATTAAGGGGTTTAAATAGCAGACCAGTGTATTACTAAAACATGCCAGAAACAAGTTCTTCACAAGTTTTTTATTTACATAGTAATCACTCTCTGCTGGTTTTGTAACATTGTGCTGCAATACTGTACATTGCAGGACTTTCAATCATTGAGGTATAGTAGTAACTGACCCTCTGTACTATTTTTAATATTCATGTAGACAGAGTACAGGGATGGGTTCATTTTTAACACGGGACTGTCTTCAAATATGAATATGTTTAGACAGCTTTACATGTACAGTATAGAATAAATATTATTCTAGCCAGCAGAAAAAAACTTGCTATTAAAGGTGTAATCTCTGATAGCCAACCCTCAAAAAATATAAGTTGGAAAACAATCTCCTATAATTGGTTTCTGAAAGTCAATATCTGGTCTACAGTCACTCCCAGGAAGATATAGGGGCTTATTCTGTAAGCGCTGTTAGTGCTCTCCCGCGCAATCTGCACTGAAAGCCCCATTGACTTGAATGGGGCTTTCCATGCAGAACGCACGGTAAAGCGCTAACGGAGCATACAGAATAAGCCCCATGGAGTCTCCGGTATTGCCCATTGAGGTGTATATTAAGCACCTACTGTACATGGATTTTGCACGTGATGGTTGAAAACACTGGAAAGATTATTTGATGCACTGCGTTTTAGGTGACATCAGGAGCAGTATTCTACTATTCCTGCAAGTTCCTGGTTCAGGACTCTGTCCAACGCTTGGAAAGTCCAAACTTGTGTGCCCAGGCAGATTATCTGTGTAGATAAACTTATAAGACTGTGTGACTAGCAGTTCATTGATATGTTTATTGAAATGGGTGGGAGCAAGAACAGAACATTGTCGTAAGCCCTTTGCTTGTTTCATCCAGGATCTCCTATATATTGTCCGCACCACCTGTCACATAGCAGAAGTTGGACTGCATCCACCACCCACTTCGGAAGTACATGGGATACTCAAGAGTCCCAGTCTGTGTCCTAGGCAGCTGTTCAGGAAAACAGTTCCAGTCATCATAATTTTCTGGAAACCGTTTTCCGTTAACATGGACAGCGCCCGCACTTGATCAGTGTTACGGCAAGGTCTAAATCCTGCTTGCTCAACACAGAAATTATTTTCTATAATTTACATTTGAACAGAACTCAAGATCCCTTTATAATTAATATATATATATACAGGCATACCCCGCATTAACGTACGCAATGGGACCGGAGCATGTATGTAAAGCGAAAATGTACTTAAAGTGAAGCACTACCTTTTTCCCACTTATCGATGCATGTACTGTACCTCAATCGTCATATACGGGCATAAGTGATGTAAATAACGCATTTGTAACAGACTCTATAGTCTCCCCGCATGCGCACAGCTTCGGTACAGGTAGGGAGCCGGTATTGCTGTTCAGGACGTGCTGACAGGCGCATGCGCGAGCTGCCGTTTGCCTATTGGCGACATGTACTTTCTCGCGAGTGTACTTAAAGTGAGTGTCCTTAAACCGGGGTATGCCTGTATATACAGTGGTCGACAAATCACCAAAAAAATCTACTCGCCCAATAAAAATCTACTCGCCACCTAGTACCAAACGTGTGCTGCTTGGACCAATAGGAGCTCGCCACGATGTTAAATCCACTCGCCCGGGGCGAGCAAATGTATAGGTTTGTCGAACACTATATATATATATATTATCAAAACTTTGAAGTGGGAAATATGCTTTTAATGTTTGTGGTAAGTAGATGCAATGGTTAGAATGGAGTGAAATATGCTGAGGTGAGAGATAGGAATCAGAAGGAGAGGGAGTGAGAGTCGACAATTGCTACAGTCAGTAATACCACAGTTAGTGAAAGTTCAGGGATTTCTCTAATAATTGCTTTTCAGGGCAGGGTGTGTGGAAAATACCTGCTAACTGCATATTGAAGGATGTCACCAGTAATTAGGTTATCATTTTACTGCCAACTCATCAGCAGCATTCCTCCAGAGATGGAATGTGAAGATGGATGGGAAGTTTTCCCCCCTATATTTCTTTAACGGAATAAGGGGTCGTGAACTTTGTTCTCAACCTGTTATTAAGACATTCTGAATTTCTTCTCAATGTTTTTTTTTAGAAAGCTGACTTAAAAGGATCTACATTTGGACGTGAAATAATAAAGGTAAAATGTTCATAAATCACATGACCTACGTGGAAACAAAGAGTTGATGACCGATAAGCACCGTTTGGCAAACCTGGTCTGCTTTCCTATGCTACTGTATAGCCTCAGGCCATGTGCGTTATACTGTAAAGCTGTTTCTCCTTGCTGGTCATCCATTCATTTAAATGGTCTGATCTCTGCTCCAACACATAGGAGACGGCTTTATAGCATATTGAATGGGACTCATCCCTTTCCTTAATGTTTCATTATCACAATTCATGACAGATTTAATGTGAACCTGCTACCCCAAAAACATATGTAATCCCCCTCCTTGTGGGTTTAGTAGTGTTCTACAAGGAGTTAATGGTGATGCAGCAGATGCTGAGTTCCGACCTATGTCAAAGGAGGTATAAAGGAGTAAGCAGAGAGTTCTGGAGTAGAGGTTCCAGCATGGCAGAAGGAGAGGAGCCTCGGGGAGTAAAGGTAGGGGACATATCCCTTAAAGTATTGTATAGGTCAGGCTGCCTTTTATTGTGTTACCATTAGGGATAGTGCACATCAGCTAGGATCCCATAACATAGCCATAATGAGAAGAGCATGTCCCAGTAATGGGAATGTATACATGCCTCAGTGGGCAAAGCTGAAAAGCCACCAGGATGTCCGGGGATCAGCCCTACAAGTGGATCCCTTTCCACAGTATTCAGTACCCCCTGAGGAAGTGGTAATTCCAGAACAGGGCAATAAAGTAACACTAATGTTACACAGAACAGGCCAGGATTTCAGCAGGGGCCTGCAAGATGGTATTATAAAGGGGGGCCGGGTCCAAAGTATGAAGCAACTACTATATCAAGGAAATGTGTCTCTCACGAGTGTCAAGAGTGGGCACTCAGGGAACACAAGTATCAAGGGTGATAGTGGTATGGATGAAATGTAGTACAACTATGTCCATCTATTAGTTTTTCACACATGGCTTCTCCATTTTGGCTTTATTTTTGTTAAATAAATCATGACACGGTGTAATGTGTCATGTTGTTGTACATCTGAGGTTGTATTTACCTAATTTTAAGACCTGCTAAGGAACAGATGATTGTTATTAAGCGTTATAAGCCTGCAGCCACTTCACGGAATGTTCTATGTTTTCCGATTGAGGGGAGCGCAAGTGGTCCATAGCGTATATAAAATAAGAATAAGAAGAATATAGTGCAACAATGTATAACCCAATGGTCAAGCTCAATGAAGATAGACACTAAACACTCACAAATAGTAGAATACAGGTACTACACTATATTGTGCTATTCTCTCCACCTACATGTTATATCGAGTGGATGACCTCACGCAATATACAGATTGAAGAACTACTTGATAGATTCTCCACCCCACCCATTGCTACTCCTGTTGGAGAGAGAAGTGTCACCAACACGCTTACCTGTATTCTACCATTTGTGAGTGTTTAGTGTCTATCTTCATTGAGCTTGACCATTGGGTTATACATTGTTGCACTATATTCTTCTTATTCTTATTTTAAATACACTGTGGACCACTTGCGCTCCCCTCAATCGGAAGACATAGAAGATTCATACAGATCTGGAAAGGATCTATAGAGGGTTTTTCTTGAAGCTGCTACTTATTACTATTATCACATTTATTCACTATTGGTGGTGGTTAAGTTATTATGATGGCACATTAAGTTGCACGATATTAGTTGTGTGATGGTAGTAAGAGTATTATAAGAGTTCACATTTATTTTGTCCTTCACCTATTAGTAATAGTTCATTAGGAGCGCCCAATTACACCCCCTTTTGTTTCACACTTCACGGCATGACCAGTATGCAGGTCCTAACACTACCTGTGAAAATTCTCATTAACCTCTGCAGTGGAGGGAGAATGGTCTTAATAGACCTGTCCTGCACAAGTGCATAAAAAAACCTGCGACGAGAGTACAATGTCCCACAAACGCACATTAGAAACTCTCGATCTAACACGTCACGACCTCAGAGACAATTAAACTATTATGGGGGGGAGTTGTTGTTTTAGCAGGGGCTTTCCCATTAAGAAAAGGGGGGAAGGGAAACACAAAATGACTGTGCACCCTAAAAGAATTCACTTATATGCACACCAAACTAGTGTAAAAATTAACTTTTAATAAATTCCTTAAAACATATACTACCAAAGTAATGTGTAATGTGGATTAAAAATGTATTAAATCAGAAATATCTGGCATCCATGTCTTTGATTATTGAATCGTGCTGTCCCAGATGTCTACTTAATAATAGTGGGATACAAAAGACAGGGGATGCTAGGAGTCAGGGTGTTAACCCCTGTGGAGCAACGATGAGACCCAGTAGTGAAAATATATAGTTGTTCATAAGTAGGTGGCCAACAAATTAAGCTTCCTTGCTAGATGGACCAGCACTGCGCACTGCAATGAAGGCTTAGGTGTGTTAAAGTGCAATTGCCTGGGTAGTAAAGCTAGCACATACAGTGTAGGGATAATACAGACACTGCAACATACGCCAGACACAGCAGTGCTGGGGTGAATAGCACATAAATAACTGTGGAAACACCTCACATAGAGTGCAAGGGAAGCAGGCACACAAACTGTGGAAATAAATAAATAAATAAACAGCTAACTACTAGGGTCTACAAGGTTAGAACCAGGAGACTACAGACACTACATTAAAACAGCTCCAAGTAGGAGACTGACAACATTGCGCGTCCAACGCGCGTTTCCCTCCAGCAAAGGAGCTTCTTCAGGGACAAATTTTACTGGGGGAGAGAGGTCTGAACCCTTTTATACCCCTTCAATACCCTAATTACAAAATCAATTGCTATCAGCTGTTTGCACATGCGCACTAATCTCACTCACAGACTGACTCAGCAAAGTAATCAAACTCCAATAAATGAATTATCAAAGAAAGTCCCATTGTTTGTACCTTTATTCAAGCATATTCCCATCATAAACCGGCTGTTCATAGGGTTTTTAAGGCCATAAACTGTGATCGCCATATCCAGTGTCTACTGCGCATGTGCAGGGACTTAAACAGTATTTTGATTCTAGTCCGTGCGCGTCGCGCATGCGCGGGGACTTAGGTGTATTTCCATTCTTTCCGTCTCCATTGCGCATGCGCGAGAACATAGAGAGCATTTCTATATTTATGCCGTTACATTGCGCGTTGTATCGTGCCACCGCGCATGCACAAGAATTTAGAATTATGGACGGTCTTCCCTCCGTCATGGTGCGCATGCGTTGGGACTTAGAAATAATTCCTGAAAATTACATAGAGCGCTAGTGCGAGCTGCGCATGCGTAAGAACTTAGAATTTATTATAGCGATCTTTGTGTATTGCGCATGCGCGGACACTTAGAAATTTTTCGGCGATTTCTGGTAATTTATATTGCGCATGCCCGAGGACTTAGGAAATATGTCAGAAACTGCCCAAACATGATGCTAGTCCATGGGAGTTCAAGATTCCTCAGGGGAGAAGGGTGTGCATGGATAAAATTAGGATTAAGCACATACAAGGGGTACTGAGTGTAGATTAAAGATAAGGGTGTACAGAACCTGTGTTTCACATATTGTATTGGTTGACAATGCAAATAAAATTATTTGCAGTCCCCCATGTGTATAAAACACAGTGTGTCAACTTTCAATGCAGTGTTGGATACATCAATTAAACAATTTGAAAAAGTATGACTGTATATGTGTCTATAATTTATTATCTCTGCTCGTTATATATAACACATATACACACATTACACAGATACTAAACCCACTACTGGGTTTAGAGCTTAAGTATTATAGTCACTAGTCTAAATAATAATAATACTATAATCTATTTATTATTTCAATACCGAGGCTGGAAATTGTCATAGTGGACAATGAAAATGACAAAACTGGATATCGGAGAGACAAGAAAAATGTATATATACATAATGTGAGTTGATGGCGGGGAACATATGTTCGACCAGATAGTCCCTTGCTTAAATGAAGGGCGTAAAAGTAAACCCCTCATTAAGACCGTTGGGGCTCCTAGTTTTTAGCTTGTAGATCCATTCTGCTTCGATACGAAGCAGGGATTGGTCAGTGTTTCCACCTCTCATGGGACATTTCAACTGATAAATGCCCATGAATTTGATGGCATTAATATCGCCGTCATGACATTGTGTAACATGTCTAGCCACGGATGTCTCAGCAGAGTGTTTGATGGAATTAATGTGTTCAAGAACACGTCTGCGTAGCTGTCTGGTCGTCTTACCAACGTATCTCTTACCACAGTTGCATGTGATAAGATAGATAACGTTGGTGGTGCGGCAATTAATAAAACTATCCACACAGAATTGTGAAGTATTGTCATGATTGGCGAATGTTTTGCCAACATTGATGTGTCTGCACGCTTTACATCCCTGGCACCGGTACATGCCTTTCACGGGACTCAACCAAGTGGTGGTCCTTGCCCGCTGGAAGTGGCTGTTCACTAGAGAATCCCGTAGGTTCCTAGACCGCCTGCTGGTAATAATGGGTCTAGGGCCAATAACTTTCGCCAGGTTGTCATCTGCCTGAAGAAGATGCCAATGTCTAGCAAAGATCTGTTTAATGGCACACCATCTTTTATTAAAGGTGCCGATGACTCTGATTGTTTTGTCCTGTACCTTCTCCTTATTACTGGACAGGAGTGAGGCCCTATCACTGTGTAGTGCCCGATGGTAAGCCTTATTCAATGTTTTGATGCTATAACCACGGTTGAGGAACCTAGATCGAAGTTTTTTGGATTGAGTGGTAAATTCTTTGATCGTAGAGCAGTTACGCCGGAGACGGAGGTACTGCCCTATTGGAATACCCGCTACCAAACTCCTGGGATGCTGGCTCTGTGCCAGTAACAAGCTGTTGGTTGCTGTGCTTTTCCTAAACACCTTAGTTTGTATGTTACACTCATGATCAACATAGATGTTCAAATCTAGGAATGTTATTGAGGTGGTACTCAGCACCGTGGTAAGCCTCAGATTAAGCGTGTTTGTATTCAGCTTCTCAACAAATTCATACAACAGTTGACTGGTTCCTTCCCAGAGTAGCAGGATATCATCTATGTACCTGATCCACATAGAGATGTGGTCAGTGTACATAGATAGTTCCTCATTGAAAACGTGGGTATGCTCCCACTAGCCCAGGTACAAGTTGGCATACGTTGGTGCACAGGCTGTGCCCATTGCCGTACCTTGGGTCTGGTGGTAATACAGCCCATCGAAAACAAAGTAATTGTGTGTTAGAACGTAGTTCAGTAGGTCTAACACGAATGAGTTGTGTCTATTGAACCTACGGTCCCTAGTTGTTAGAAAATGTCTGACAGCAGTAAGACCATTCTTGTGGACGATGGAAGTATATAATGATTCAACATCTAAACTCACAAGGATGGTCTGAGATGTAACATGGATGCCATCCAGTCTCTTTAGTGTGTCTTTCGTATCCTGTACATACGATGGGAGGCTGATGACAAAATCCCTCAGGACCTTGTCCAGATATATGCTGCTGCCTTCGGACAAACAATTGTTGCCCGAGACAATTGGGCGACCAGGAAGGGACTGTAGGCGTTTATGTACCTTAGGTAAGGTATAGAACGTCGCCACAGTTGGTGACTTGCGGTACATAAAATCGAACTCACTTCGGCTTATCATGTCTGCGTCGAGAGCATCCTGTAAGATGTTCAACAGTTCTAATTTATATTCGGATGTGGGACTACGTTCCAGGATCTCATAGCAATCTTTGTCATTGAGAAGTCTCATGTTCTCCTTAACATAGGCTTCAGTATCTAGTATAACGATGTTACCACCTTTGTCAGATGGTTTGATAGTGTAGGCCTTGTTAGACATTAAGTCTCTTAGGCCAGTTCTTTCCTCAAATGTGAAGTTATTATCAGACTTGTAATGTTTTGGTTCGGCTTCAAGGTCCCTAGTAACACAGCCAACAAATAATTCAACAGCCGGACAGATGGTAATGGGTGGAGTAAAGTGGCTCTTGGTCTTAAGGTGAGTAAAAGGACCAGTTATGTCACTATCAGGTACAATGTTTTGGTCAAACAACTGACAGAGATCCTCAACATCTTGTCTTTCCTGTACAGTCATTCCATCTGTGAGTGCATTTGGGTTATTAGCAATACGTTTAGAATGAAATTTATGTAGCAATAGCCTTCTGCCAAAGAGGTTCAGATCCTTCACCCACTCGAATAGATTGAAGTCCGAGGTGGGTGAAAAGGATAATCCCTTCCTTAACAGATTGAGTTGACTATCACTAAAGGAATGATTGGACAAATTGAAAACTTGCAGGGCATCATTGGATGCATCCCATTAAGAAACAAACTAATGAAATTATCCATTTATAAATATCAGTATTTTTTTGTTTTCTTTGAATTCCCGAGCAACACCGGGGACTTTCAGCTAGTACTGTATACAATGTATGGAATGCAGCAAGTCGGTAAACGGTCTTCCCCACACTCTCTTTACATGAACGGCTACTGTGTGGCTGCATTTCAGGTCCCTGCAGGGACAATATAAAATGGACGTATTTGTATTTTTTTGCAAGCCTTAATTTGGTAATGATTTTGTTGTAACAAAAGAAACCTTGCCCTTATTCCGCCAAAAAACTGTTAGCGAAGCGTATGTCAAACAGATCTCATTGGGGGCAGCTTTATTAATAATGTTTAGGAGATAATTTACATATAGTTGCTATATGAAACACAACGTGTTATAAATAATTACACTAGAGCCTAGAATGTCCTGTAGGAATTACCTTATTACCCTGATCTGCTGCTTGTCACCTGAGTTTAGCACTTTTTGGGAATGTTGAAAGACTCCTTCCTGCCTTCTGCTCCTCGTGACTATTTAGGGCATTATGACGGCCTGAGTAGGAAGTTCCCAAAGGAGCAGTGTCCCTGCAGGGCAACTTACAGTTAATTTCTTTAATTGAAAGCTATTCGCAAAAGGCATTGTAAAATCGTATGAATATAATAAAAACTTATATTTGTTTAAATGCTTTCAGTTCCAATGAATTTACAGTGGGGAATTCATGTGTTCTTCATTGTGCAATATTATCAGCATTAACACTTGGGTAATCTACAGTATGTACTAGATAAGGTAAGTGATGGAGAAGATTTGAGTGGAGCTGAACTCTTCTCCAACTCTGGGAAGCGACTTCAACCATGAGATCGAGACCCATATTTACTAAGTGTTGCAGGTTCATAAGGCACCTTCTGCCAAATGTGTTATACTAAAAGAAACTCAGAAGGATCCAGCGCTCCACGGTTTTCTAAATAAAATAAATTTATTGTGCCACACAACGTTTCGACCAATAGGTCTTTCTCAAGTGACTAGCAGGTACTTCCTTGAACCAGCAGCACCGGTAAACTGTATACTTAATTTACTTTGTGGAGTGCAGCCTAACCCCCCCTTTAAAATACTAAAAGAAACAGCATTGCCTTCCACCTTCAGCGCTGATTGATTTGTTCTGCTAGAGAGTTTCTGAATCGTGAATAACTTTTAATATTTAAGTTATTTTTGAGGTGTTTTTCTTTCTGTGTCCAATATATTTCCAGACTTTTACTGGGCATTTTAAGTCTTCACATATGAGGTGCAATTTATACAAAATTGAAATAAAGGTGATTGGTCAAGATGGGCGGATTCGGATCCACCTCATATCATCGGCCAGTTCCTTTGGTTCGCAGATTTCTGCAAATCAGTCTCAAAAAAATTCATCACCGACATTCCAATCCAATTCCACTAGCCACTGGCGCAGTCTAAGAATCCAATCCAGATTGTATCCAATGGCGGTTCTGAATTAATCCGCATCGATTGAAAGTGGAACAATGTGCCGATGTATTTTACACCACGGTATGGATTTTAAATGGAAACCTCTGGAAATTCTGCAAAACGGATTTTGACATTTTCGCCCATCTCTTGTGATTGGTCTGTTTTTAAAAAAATCAGCTAAAATGAAGTATTTTCAAATAAATGTAGACACATTAGATGTTACTATAGTAACCAAATGCTTAAAAGATGGCCTGCAGAAAATAAAAACAGTCATATTTTACAGAGCACAGATGAGTAACATGTTTGCTTACTTTAAACGTGATTGAATGTTTCTAAGGAAGGCAGTTACTTGGGTAAATTATCAACATACAGCCACGGCCCCTTTTATTCTCCAACATCTCCAAATTTTTTCGGGATTTTTTCCGAATGCCACGCACTTCACCGCACTTCACCACGTTCATGCCGCATTCTGACCGCATTCACACCCGCGGTTGATGTGTTTATTGATGTGTTTATTGATAATGGTTCGGATTTAATTGGTTGCAATTCTTCGCGTATCCGCCAGATGGCAGATATTCATGAATTGTAATGCGCATGCGCTTCAGTAATGTGTCGATTTGCAGGTGTTTAAAAGAATACAACAGTGGTCCATTGTAAACTGGCCTTGGGACTGAACAAGTTACAATAATGTATCAATTTAGGCTTTTCATATTAAAACTAAACGCGCAGTGTCTGGTGTTCTATTGTCCTGAGAGTTCCAAGATGAGTGCCCGACAGAACGTACACTTATTTAATATGGGCCGCGATTAATGCAACAGATGATAAGATGGCAACAGTTGTTCAAATTTATCAGTATTTTATCGAAATCTATGACTTTTACAAATTTTCACCAGATGCTCGTGTGTGGAAGCGTGCAATAAGGAAAAAGTTATGTATTGATCCATGTTTTTTTCGTATTGATCCCGATGTTATTGGAGGGTATTGGTGTGTATCACCGGGTTTTTCCCATATCTATGATCATGGAGACTTCAAAGGCGAAAGGTCATGTCATGTTAAAACCAACTAAGAAACATCAGTAGCAGGCAAGCAATGCGCCAGCACCGGCTTCCAATAACGGTCCGACCGTCAGTGAAAACCTGGTGACCGACAACCCTTGCTGTCTGTCCCCGCCCGGATACCTGCAGCCTGAGATGGATTTCGCGTACAGATTCCAGCAAGCTTGCATGTACCTAAGCGATTCCCAGCCTCATCAGCTGACTACAGGTGTAGTAGTCCCGCTGTCACCTGGCAACTACGTGTATGATCAAGAATACGGGACTGGAAGTGGCTCGGCGCCAGCTGATTGGCAAAGTCTATGGTGAGTAATGTTGCCGTATTTTATTCTGTTTTTTAAATATCAATGCACAGTCAAACGAGTCTCCTGTAAGCAATATCATTGGCTGAGCAGCTTCTACAGTAGATACTGAACAATTGGTGGAACGCTAGGCACATGCGCATTGGAACCTTCTTGAAACGCATATGCGTGTCATTACATCAATAGTAGGCGCATGCGCATGTGAACAGGAGACGCCTCCCGAGAAAATTATTGGTGGGACTGACTGTGGGAACTTCTTTAGGGGACTGACTGACCATTACAGTAAAACTTTTACTTTTTTTCCCTCAGAAAAGAAAACTTTGCCATCTCATGCGGAAAACGGCAAATGGAGGGATTTTGATGGATAATACAGTATCGCTTTGTGTAACAATGCCTGCATATTGCTGAATCTGATTTAAAAAAACACGTACCGGAGTCTACAGTTTAGTGGCCGTTGTTATTGATTAGGATAGAATACCTGAAACAGTATGCTGTTGTTTTCAGACCGTATACAATACTTTTTTATATATACTGTATAATAACCCGAAAAATAAAAAGTATGCATTTATTCTACATGTATTCCAGTACATATGTGTATTCTATACCCGTACAGCATGTATTGTTTTAATACTCTTGTGATGTACTGTACAGTGCCGAGCATGCCTGCAGTATACTGTACAGTATGCCTGGACAGTACTGTATGTTCTAGAAACACTGTGTTTTGTTACAGTATAAAAGGAGACAATGGAACAATTTAAAACAAATCAACATTTTCTTTTATTGGTGGAGTAAGTACAAAAACATTTATTTACAAATACAATTTAAAAACATTTTAAGTGTACAGCAATTCAAAACATTAACAGGTGTATGGTTTACTGCTAGTGAAAACATTTATGTACAGAAAGTCAAAACATTTATAGTAGGATGGTGTACACAACAGTCAGTCAGGCCTGCACAACTCCAGTCCTCGAGGGGCGCAAACAGCCCCGTTTTTAAGGATAACCTTGAAAACCGGGCCTGTTTGCGGCCCTCGGGGACTGGAATTGTGCAGGTCTTGTGTACAGTAAGTAAAAACATTTCTTTATTAACACAAGTTAAAACACGCAACATCTCCTTTATTAAAGTGCAGAAAGTCAAAACATGTACAGCACAACAGTATGGTGTTATTAAAAAAAATTCTTTATTCATAAAATTAAAAAACGCAACATCTCCTTTATTAAAGTACAGATAGTCAAAACATTTACTGTAGGATGGTGTACAGAACAGTCAGTCAGGCCTGCACAACTCCAGTCCTTGAGGGCCGCAAACAGGCCCGTTTTTAAGGATAACCTTGAAAACCAGGCCTGTTTGCGGCCCTCGGGGACTGGAATTGTGCAGGTCTTGTGTGCAGTAAGTAAAAACATTTCTTTATTAACACAAGTTAAAACACGCAACATCTCCTTTATTAAAGTACAGAAAGTCAAAACATTTACAAAAAACATTTACAAAAAATAAACAACAGTTGAACAGTAATGCAAATTCGATCCCCACCAGATTGTCCTTCCAGGGCCGATGCCTTGTATGGTGCAAAATGCCATTAATGGAGTCTCGAACGATTTTCATTAAAGGATCTGAAATTGAAAAATATCGCCGCAATTCCTCCACAATAGTCCTTCTTAAATTTTCAGGCAGCGCCCTTTTTTCGCGATTTCCTTCGTAGTTTACATTGTAGACCCACCCGCAGTACACTAAGTAGGACACGTGGTGCTTAATAATTAACATGGCATACTTGTGGGGTAAACCAGCACTCATCACCCTATACTTCTCCCTGAGTGCCGGTGGCAGCTCACGCAGGATGATGTCGGGCACCGTATCGATGCAAGCGTATGTAGGTTGGGTTCTGGGAGCGGGTGTTCTTCTGGGAGCGAATGTGCTTGCGGCGGCGGGCGAGGGTAGGTTGTTTGGGAGGAAGCTTTCCTCCTGTCTTGGTCGCCGTGTTGTCTCCTGGCGTGGTCTTGACGGGGTTGTCATGTTATCCTCCCCCTCAACGGCATACATGTACACAAATTCTTCTGGTGGAGGGGGTGCGCTTGGTGTTGGAAGGCGGTTGAAGGTCCCATTCATCACATCCATGCCACCCTCCTGCTCCGGCGTCGGGGATACAGGGGCATGAACACCGAGCAAATTATGTATCCCCGCTATGTCAGTCTCTATCTTCTCCATCCGTCGATCCATCTTGTCCATCCGTTGATCCATCTTCTGCATCCGTTGATCCATATTTAGCATGGTCTCTAAAAGCAATTCTATCTTTACCAGCACAGTGAGTTCCTGGGGATATCCACACTTAACCCATTCAGCATGCGGTCTAACGAGCTGGTTCTTGTGCATGGCGTGCTATGGACATCTGGGTGGATGGGTGCTACGGAGGATGAGATGGGGGTTCCATGGAGAGAAGCGGCAGCGTCGTCGAAGAAGGATGGACAAAGCGACCTGTGGATTTCCGGGCGAGAAGCGGCAGAGTCTTCTAAGCGTAATGGAGAAAGTGACCCGTGGATTTCAGGGGCACCAGCAGCAGCGTCGTCGAAGAGCAGTGGCGAAGATGGGCTGTGGGTTTCCGGGAGAGTGGAGGCAGCATCGTGGACGAGTAGTGGAGAAGTATGGCTGTAGATTTCCGGGAGAGCGGTGGCAGAGTCGTCGAAGCATAAACGAGGAAGTGGCCTGCAGGTACGATGGGTTGGCTGCCATTTGTTTTGCGTTGAGTGTATATCACCGAATTTCTTCTTGACATAATAATAAGGCTTACGTGTATTAAAACCCTTAGCCTTTGGGGTCAGCAGAAGGTTTTCTTTATTGGCCTTAGCCTGTCGCTTTGGCCTTGGCTTGGAAACGGCTGCCGCCTTTCGCTTTTTCTGTGTGATAGGCACGGCAAAGGTGAGTGGCTTCTTGCGTCCGTAGAATCGGGGTTGATCCATGGAAGCAGATGGCACAATGCAGTATCTGGACAAGGGCAAGTTCAGATAAAGATCATCGAGTGGTGGGCTATGCAAAGTGTGTAACCTTTTATGCATGGCGACGAGGTACAGGTGTTGAAAGTGGGCGTACTCTAATGTGAGTCATTACTGTATAAATACACCATCCCTTTTGTGGATTCACTGCACATTGAATACACATCGACTAAACATCGAATATACATTCTTGTGTTTGTATTTCTTTCTACTCGCAGCAATGCCTGTTAAAAAGATTTGAAAGGATCTCAGCATGAGAATTAAGGAGATGTACACGAGCGGACACCGAATTGCAGATATCCAACGCTGGTTAGCTGCTTCTGGCCTCGTTGTGTCATCAACCACCGTGTGCTATCATGCACACGGAAAAACCAAACAACGCACGAGGACACCAACGGTAACTAACGCGTAAGTATATTTATATAACTATATAATACAGTATATCTATTATTGTTTATATTGCTGCATATTAATTGAACTATATATTGTGTAGATCTATCTCATTTTATAGTTATTTCGGTATATTTATATAACTACAGTATATAATACAGTATATCTATTGTTTAAATTGCTGCATATTAATAGAACTATATATTGTCATTTCATAGTTATTTCTGTATATTTATATAACTACAGTATATAACACTGTATATCTATTGTTTATATTGCTGCATATTAATTGAACTATATATTGTGTAGATCTATCTCATTTTATAGTTATTTCGGTATATTTATATAACTACAGTACTGCTGCGGCACAGTTTATTCGAGCATTTGCCCGTTCTGTGCCGCAGCAGTAGCCTGGCGCGCGCCCGAGTGTGACGGGCGCACGCCGAAGTAGCGGAAGAGCGCCCTCCGATCGGGGCGCTCTCCCTACCGCTGCCGGGTCCGCCGGGTCCCCCGGAACCCCCTGCCGCTGTCCCGCGATCGCGGGACACCAGGGCTCCCTCGGGGAGCCCCTGGACACGCGTGCAGGGGGCGCACGCTCCCGATGACGCGTGACCGCGCGTCTATGACGCGCGGCACGCCGAGGGGCGGCCACTAGCAAGCCGGGAGATTTCCCGGCTTGCGGTACCGACCACACTTCAATAAAGTGTGTCGGTAGTGTATATAATTACAGTATTATGCACTGTTCTGTACTAGGGTGCAGTTTTTTGAGCACTTTTCTTGTTATAGGAATCATGAATAAAGCTTTTTTCCAAGAGAAAATTGTGCCTGAAATTCTGGAATACATCACACGTGAGTTCCCAGATGGTCACCGTTTCTACCGGGACAACGTTCCGAAGCACACCGCGTCAACAGCGCATATTCTTGAGCGCGGTATCAACTGGGTGAAGATGCCAGCGGAGTAAGTGCGGTAACCGTGTCTCATTTTTCCCCACTGTTTTTACTGTGTATTGTATCTCTTTAGCTAATTGTCCTTTTTTTCCCCTCCCTCCAATGACAGATCGCCAGACTTCAATCCTATCGAAATTGTCTGGCATCAGCTGAAGGACCATATCCGAAAAGTCGTGAAACCCTCCAAAAAGGATGAGTTGGCGCAAGGCATAATGAGTTTTTGGAACGATGTACTCACCGTGGAACGATGCAATAAATATATTGACCGTATTGCGACTGTGTTGCCCATTGTGATCACGCGTAATGGGCAAGCATCAGGAAGGTAGTATGGTATAGTACTGAACTGTAGTATTGTAAGTACAGTATGATACAGGTAAGTATGGCACAGATTTTTTTTCCCCTGAGAGAGCAGCACTAGCCATCTGGTTACAAAGTATTTAACAGTAGTCACAGTATACAGTAGTTCCAGTATAGACTAGTTTGACAGTACTAACTGCATACTGTTGTCCAATATGGAGTAGCTATATAGTGCACAATGCCATAATATGCCATTAACTGCCCTTTTTTTTTCTTTCCTGAGAGCAGCACCAGCCATCTGGTTGCGAAGTATTTAACAGAAGTTACAGTATACAGTAGTTCCAGTATAGACTAGTTTGACAGTACTATACAGCACACAATGCCATAATAAAGTATGCACATAACTGCACTAATTTTTTGTTTTCTTGTCTTTTCAGAAAAAAAGGATGGACTGGGGGAGAGGGGGGTATCGTGTAAAGTTTGTCAACTGTTTGTACAGTTAAGTGTATCTAAACTGCAGTCATGATGTACACAAAACCTCTCCTCTCTCAATGAACTACTGTACTGTACACAGAATGAGGAAGAAGATAAAGACGGAAAAATTATATTAGTATATATATATATTATTATATATTATATATTATTAATTAATATTATTATCAATGTGCATTATTCATGATTATCCACCGGCCCTCAATTTTCATCTGACAGAAGAATTGAATAAAGACTGCATTTTGTATTATTCATGATTATTTGTATATTTGTATTTTTTGTTCCTGATAAAATAAAATAAATATTTCTTTCCATTTATGATAATCATAATCATTGACACCCACCCCCCACACCTACTGCACCGACACACTTTATTCGAGCAAATACCCGGTATGTACCTGGCAGATACCTGGAATGCGCCACTCCTCACCTCTGACAAGCCCCGTTGCATTTGCCTTCCCAGCCTGGGTTCATGCCTGGCTGATGGGCGGCTGATCTGTTAAATGATAATGATTAGGATTTAATAGGCTGCAATGCTTCGCGTGTCTACCAGATGGCATAAATTCATGAATTGTAATGCAGTATATATATATATACTGTGCAGTATTGCAGCCAGCGGGAATAAAATGCTTCAATCCCTGCTTGGAAAATAACTCAATGCACTCGGGCAGAAAACAGTCACAAACCTCAATACACCCGGGTATACCCGAATTCGTGGGACTAGCCAAGCTCGAATAAAGTGTGTCGCCAGTGTACACCAAAGAAAAAGAAAGAACGACAAAAAATGGTAATTTACTGCATTAACAACATGAATCAGATAATGGTTTCTTTAACTCTCAATTTCACAGTGCTGTGCAAATCAGATTTACATATCAAATTCGAGAAGGGATTATCACAAGCGTTACAGTAAACAAAGCCTCAAAGGGTTGGGGGGGTGGATGGGTGAGTCATGCGCAGTAATCATCAGTTAGCTCCCATCCCAAAGAGGATTACAGAGAGGTGACAACAGAAGCCAACAATAGGAAAATTAGGCACGCAGGCGCAGAGAGGTGATGCTCGGCTAGGGACGGACGATTAAAAACACAATGACAAGCTTTAGAAACGGAATGGTTCTGGAGAGGTGTCTGTCAATGAGGTTCAAATCCTTGAGCCTTGTGTGTGTGCATGGGGTAGGGCGGTACAGGGTACAGCTGCATGAAGGATTAGCTGTACTGCAGTTCAAAGAAATTACATATTTTCAAAAGGCAGGTCATCTTAATAATTTGATCCCTACACCCCCAAATACATAAAAAAACACACAAATCAACCATGTGCAGTCAAACGCACAGTTTCGCAGTCAAAAGCTACAGCATAGATTGAATATTGTAATATCAAGATGGTTTAGGCAGGCTTGTGGAGAAAATAAAAATAAAAAATGAGGAGAAAAAAAAATATTTTTTTTTTGGTCACTCACTCTTGAACTTCGCAAGCAAGCAGTGGCGAAGTTACAGACGCATGCGCAGTAATCATCAGCTATCAAGCAGGAATGTGATTGAAACCAGAAAGACACACATTCAAAGGAATGGTGTGAGAGAGGTGTACTGTACTGTATATAAGATAAGAAGTTGAAATACTGCAGTGCAGTAAATTATCCTGTGTGTGTGCGGGGGCGAGCGAGGGGAGAGCGCTGTATATGCCAAAATGTGATACTGTTACAGTACACGCCTATGCGTTTCAACAATTTTCAAATGAGACATACAGCACTGCACATGCATGTATAAATATGCAAATTTACAATTACTGCGCGCGCACACGCAGACTGTGTACTGACGTAGGTTGAACTGCTAAAGTATTAGACTTTGAAGACAACAGCTCGCGAACACCCCCCTGAGTTTTTAGACGGTATTGCAGTATTGCAGACAGCGCTAATAAAATGCTAATATTACGAGCGCTAAAATACCGCAATATACTCCGGAAAAAAAAACCCCACATCTGCCCGCGGTTATCAGAGTTGCGCCGCTACGGCCGCACTAGGGTAAAGGCGGCCGCCACTGTATGCATTAATTTTCTTATTTTATGCAACAAGACCATTTCTTGGTTGGTTTCTGAGTTTCATGCATTTTAGCGGGATTTACTCTTTTGTTTCATCAGGATGTTCAGATCGGGGAGTTCTTATGTAATTCTGCTGTTTCTGTGAGTTGGGGCAGCAGACGATCTGTGAGAAACCCTGATTATTTTCTACCTAACTTAAAGATTTCACTACTAATAATTTTGAAACTCTATTATATATATATTTTTTTTAAATTGAACACTAGGGTTTTAAGTGTTGGTGATCTGAGTGTACATATTTTCGGTAACCGATGTGCATATGTCTTCAAATTTGTTTGTCAAAACGGAAACCTTTTTCACATTTTGAGTCTGCAACATTTTTGCAAAAATGAACAGTGCTCAGAATTGTCATCAATTTTGACACGTTTGCCATACAATTGTACCACTTTTCACCAGAATTTAGCTACACTAACATTATATAAAGGGCCACAGGACCTTCCACACTGACTTTTAACATGGCCAATTTCTTTGTTTTTTGCACAGCATTACGATTTTTTTTTAGCAAATACAACTTGGCACATTTCTCCTGGTATGGAAACTTCTGCCAAAATGTCACTTGTCTCTAGTGGTAACATACTTTCACTCATGTTTTAGGCAAGCCAAGCATCACATTTCTTATTATATTGTGAAATTTTGAAGCACTTATCTGATCTTAATTACACTGCTGTTTACAAAATGTCATAACATTTGACTATTTCCGAATGACGCCTTCTAAAAGGAAGCATATTTGATATCAGGATATTAGCTGTCACAGGAAACATAATCCTGTTGGATTTCCGGAAGTAAGACTTTAGGGCAAGGGTGTAAAGATGAATAAAGCAGATTAATACACATTGCTCATTTTACTGTCTTACCACATGCCAGGACAAAAATGGGGACTGTTTTCTACTGATTGCAAAGCTGAGCATACAGTATAACAGCACAGTATTTATTGAAGAAAATAAGTCCCATTGAAAGACTTTTCTCTTTGTTAAATCTGAAGCAATTATTCTGCAGTGTTTCTTTCCTAATCTTGCTTTATTAAATAGACCTCATGGTTTTTTTTTGTTGCACAGCAGTTTTAGCTCCATACTGTAGTTTAAATATCTTCCACACCACCGCTGTACCAGCAATTGCCAACTCCTTGGGGGCTAGTGTGAAAACTGGAGTAAAACCAGTGAAGAAAAAACAGCCTCAGATTTATCAAAGAAATAGAAACAAGAGCAACTGAAGTTTTACCTTTTGTACTGGTTAAAGCCAGGAGACTTTAGTACAAACTCCATTTAGCCAGGAGACCATATTTTCTAAAGTAAAAATACAGAGTGCTGCAACTGCATGTTGTGTCTCTGTTCATGTATACAGAGTGCTGTAACTGCACGTTGTGTCTCTGTTCATGTATACAGAGTGCTGCAACTGCATGTTGTGTCTGTTCATGTATACAGAGTGCTGCAACTGCATGTTGTGTCTGTTCATGTATACAGAGTGCTGCAACTGCATGTTGTGTCTCTGTTCATGTATACAGAGTGCTGCAACTGCACGTTGTGTCTCTGTTCATGTATACAGAGTGCTGCAACTGCATGTTGTGTCTCTGTTCATGTATACAGAGTGCTGCAACTGCACGTTGTGTCTCTGTTCATGTATACAGAGTGCTGCAACTGCACGTTGTGTCTCTGTTCATGTATACAGAGTGCTGCAACTGCACGTTGTGTCTCTGTTCATGTATACAGAGTGCTGCAACTGCACGTTGTGTCTCTGTTCATGTATACAGAGTGCTGCAACTGCACGTTGTGTCTCTGTTCATGTATACAGAGTGCTGCAACTGCATGTTGTGTCTCTGTTCATGTATACAGAGTGCTGCAACTGCATGTTGTGTCTCTGTTCATGTATACAGAGTGCTGCAACTGCATGTTGTGTCTGTTCATGTATACAGAGTGCTGCAACTGCACGTTGTGTCTCTGTTCATGTATACAGAGTGCTGCAACTGCACGTTGTGTCTCTGTTCATGTATACAGAGTGCTGCAACTGCACGTTGTGTCTCTGTTCATGTATACAGAGTGCTGCAACTGCACGTTGTGTCTCTGTTCATGTATACAGAGTGCTGCAAGCGCACGTTGTGTCTCTGTTCATGTATACAGAGTGCTGCCACTGCACGTTGTGTCTCTGTTCATGTATACAGAGTGCTGCAACTGCATGTTGTGTCTCTGTTCATGTATACAGAGTGCTGCAACTGCATGTTGTGTCTCTGTTCATGTATACAGAGTGCTGCCACTGCACGTTGTGTCTCTGTTCATGTATACAGAGTGCTGCAACTGCACGTTGTGTCTCTGTTCATGTATACAGAGTGCTGCAACTGCATGTTGTGTCTGTTCATGTATACAGAGTGCTGCAACTGCACGTTGTGTCTCTGTTCATGTATACAGAGTGCTGCAACTGCATGTTGTGTCTCTGTTCATGTATACAGAGTGCTGCAACTGCACGTTGTGTCTCTGTTCATGTATACAGAGTGCTGCAACTGCATGTTGTGTCTGTTCATGTATACAGAGTGCTGCAACTGCACGTTGTGTCTCTGTTCATGTATACAGAGTGCTGCAACTGCATGTTGTGTCTCTGTTCATGTATACAGAGTGCTGCAACTGCACGTTGTGTCTCTGTTCATGTATACAGAGTGCTGCAACTGCACGTTGTGTCTCTGTTCATGTATACAGAGTGCTGCAACTGCATGTTGTCTGTTCATGTATACAGAGTGCTGCAACTGCATGTTGTGTCTCTGTTCATATATACAGAGTGCTGCAACTGCACGTTGTGTCTCTGTTCATGTATACAGAGTGCTGCAACTGCACGTTGTGTCTCTGTTCATGTATACAGAGTGCTGCCACTGCACGTTGTGTCTCTGTTCATGTATACAGAGTGCTGCCACTGCATGTTGTGTCTCTGTTCATGTATACAGAGTGCTGCAACTGCACGTTGTGTCTCTGTTGATGTATACAGAGTGCTGCAACTGCATGTTGTGTCTCTGTTCATATACACAGAGTGCTGCAACTGCATGTTGTGTCTCTGTTCATGTATACAGAGTGCTGCAACTGCATGTTGTGTCTGTTCATGTATACAGAGTGCTGCAACTGCATGTTGTGTCTGTTCATGTATACAGAGTGCTGCAACTGCATGTTGTGTCTGTTCATGTATACAGAGTGCTGCAACTGCACGTTGTGTCTCTGTTCATGTATACAGAGTGCTGCAACTGCATGTTGTGTCTGTTCATGTACACAGAGTGCTGCAACTGCATGTTGTGTCTGTTCATGTATACAGAGTGCTGCAACTGCATGTTGTGTCTCTGTTCATGTATACAGAGTGCTGCCACTGCACGTTGTGTCTCTGTTCATGTATACAGAGTGCTGCAACTGCATGTTGTGTCTCTGTTCATGTACACAGAGTGCTGCAACTGCATGTTGTGTCTCTGTTCATGTACACAGAGTGCTGCAACTGCATGTTGTGTCTCTGTTCATATACACAGAGTGCTGCAACTGCATGTTGTGTCTCTGTTCATGTATACAGAGTGCTGCCACTGCACGTTGTGTCTCTGTTCATGTATACAGAGTGCTGCAACTGCACGTTGTGTCTCTGTTCATGTATACAGAGTGCTGCAACTGCACGTTGTGTCTCTGTTCATGTATACAGAGTGCTGCAACTGCACGTTGTGTCTCTGTTGATGTATACAGAGTGCTGCAACTGCATGTTGTGTCTCTGTTCATATACACAGAGTGCTGCAACTGCATGTTGTGTCTCTGTTCATGTATACAGAGTGCTGCAACTGCATGTTGTGTCTGTTCATGTATACAGAGTGCTGCAACTGCATGTTGTGTCTGTTCATGTATACAGAGTGCTGCAACTGCATGTTGTGTCTGTTCATGTATACAGAGTGCTGCAACTGCACGTTGTGTCTCTGTTCATGGATACAGAGTGCTGCAACTGCATGTTGTGTCTGTTCATGTATACAGAGTGCTGCAACTGCATGTTGTGTCTGTTCATGTATACAGAGTGCTGCAACTGCACGTTGTGTCTCTGTTCATGTATACAGAGTGCTGCAACTGCATGTTGTCTGTTCATGTACACAGAGTGCTGCAACTGCATGTTGTGTCTCTGTTCATGTATACAGAGTGCTGCAACTGCATGTTGTGTCTCTGTTCATGTATACAGAGTGCTGCAACTGCATGTTGTGTCTCTGTTCATGTATACAGAGTGCTGCAACTGCACGTTGTGTCTCTTTTCATGTACACAGAGTGCTGCAACTGCATGTTGTGTCTCTGTTCATGTATACAGAGTGCTGCAACTGCATGTTGTGTCTCTGTTCATGTATACAGAGTGCTGCAACTGCATGTTGTGTCTCTGTTCATGTATACAGAGTGCTGCAACTGCACGTTGTGTCTCTGTTCATGTATACAGAGTGCTGCAACTGCATGTTGTGTCTGTTCATGTATACAGAGTGCTGCAACTGCATGTTGTGTCTGTTCATGTATACAGAGTGCTGCAACTGCATGTTGTGTCTCTGTTCATGTATACAGAGTGCTGCAACTGCACGTTGTGTCTCTGTTCATGTATACAGAGTGCTGCAACTGCATGTTGTGTCTCTGTTCATGTATACAGAGTGCTGCAACTGCACGTTGTGTCTCTGTTCATGTATACAGAGTGCTGCAACTGCACGTTGTGTCTCTGTTCATGTATACAGAGTGCTGCAACTGCATGTTGTGTCTCTGTTCATGTATACAGAGTGCTGCAACTGCATGTTGTGTCTCTGTTCATGTATACAGAGTGCTGCAACTGCATGTTGTGTCTGTTCATGTATACAGAGTGCTGCAACTGCACGTTGTGTCTCTGTTCATGTATACAGAGTGCTGCAACTGCACGTTGTGTCTCTGTTCATGTATACAGAGTGCTGCAACTGCACGTTGTGTCTCTGTTCATGTATACAGAGTGCTGCAACTGCACGTTGTGTCTCTGTTCATGTATACAGAGTGCTGCAACTGCACGTTGTGTCTCTGTTCATGTATACAGAGTGCTGCCACTGCACGTTGTGTCTCTGTTCATGTATACAGAGTGCTGCAACTGCATGTTGTGTCTCTGTTCATGTATACAGAGTGCTGCAACTGCATGTTGTGTCTCTGTTCATGTATACAGAGTGCTGCCACTGCACGTTGTGTCTCTGTTCATGTATACAGAGTGCTGCAACTGCACGTTGTGTCTCTGTTCATGTATACAGAGTGCTGCAACTGCATGTTGTGTCTGTTCATGTATACAGAGTGCTGCAACTGCACGTTGTGTCTCTGTTCATGTATACAGAGTGCTGCAACTGCATGTTGTGTCTCTGTTCATGTATACAGAGTGCTGCAACTGCACGTTGTGTCTCTGTTCATGTATACAGAGTGCTGCAACTGCATGTTGTGTCTGTTCATGTATACAGAGTGCTGCAACTGCACGTTGTGTCTCTGTTCATGTATACAGAGTGCTGCAACTGCATGTTGTGTCTCTGTTCATGTATACAGAGTGCTGCAACTGCACGTTGTGTCTCTGTTCATGTATACAGAGTGCTGCAACTGCACGTTGTGTCTCTGTTCATGTATACAGAGTGCTGCAACTGCATGTTGTGTCTGTTCATGTATACAGAGTGCTGCAACTGCATGTTGTGTCTCTGTTCATATATACAGAGTGCTGCAACTGCACGTTGTGTCTCTGTTCATGTATACAGAGTGCTGCCACTGCACGTTGTGTCTCTGTTCATGTATACAGAGTGCTGCAACTGCACGTTGTGTCTCTGTTCATGAATACAGAGTGCTGCAACTGCATGTTGTGTCTGTTCATGTATACAGAGTGCTGCAACTGCACGTTGTGTCTCTGTTCATGTATACAGAGTGCTGCAACTGCATGTTGTGTCTCTGTTCATGTATACAGAGTGCTGCAACTGCACGTTGTGTCTCTGTTCATGTATACAGAGTGCTGCAACTGCATGTTGTGTCTGTTCATGTATACAGAGTGCTGCAACTGCACGTTGTGTCTCTGTTCATGTATACAGAGTGCTGCAACTGCATGTTGTGTCTCTGTTCATGTATACAGAGTGCTGCAACTGCACGTTGTGTCTCTGTTCATGTATACAGAGTGCTGCAACTGCACGTTGTGTCTCTGTTCATGTATACAGAGTGCTGCAACTGCATGTTGTGTCTGTTCATGTATACAGAGTGCTGCAACTGCATGTTGTGTCTCTGTTCATATATACAGAGTGCTGCAACTGCACGTTGTGCTCTGTTCATGTATACAGAGTGCTGCAACTGCACGTTGTGTCTCTGTTCATGTATACAGAGTGCTGCCACTGCACGTTGTGTCTCTGTTCATGTATACAGAGTGCTGCCACTGCACGTTGTGTCTCTGTTCATGTATACAGAGTGCTGCAACTGCACGTTGTGTCTCTGTTGATGTATACAGAGTGCTGCAACTGCATGTTGTGTCTCTGTTCATATACACAGAGTGCTGCAACTGCATGTTGTGTCTCTGTTCATGTATACAGAGTGCTGCAACTGCATGTTGTGTCTGTTCATGTATACAGAGTGCTGCAACTGCATGTTGTGTCTGTTCATGTATACAGAGTGCTGCAACTGCATGTTGTGTCTGTTCATGTATACAGAGTGCTGCAACTGCACGTTGTGTCTCTGTTCATGTATACAGAGTGCTGCAACTGCATGTTGTGTCTGTTCATGTACACAGAGTGCTGCAACTGCATGTTGTGTCTGTTCATGTATACAGAGTGCTGCAACTGCATGTTGTGTCTCTGTTCATGTATACAGAGTGCTGCAACTGCACGTTGTGTCTCTGTTCATGTATACAGAGTGCTGCAACTGCATGTTGTGTCTGTTCATGTACACAGAGTGCTGCAACTGCATGTTGTGTCTGTTCATGTATACAGAGTGCTGCAACTGCACGTTGTGTCTCTGTTCATGTATACAGAGTGCTGCAACTGCACGTTGTGTCTCTGTTCATGTATACAGAGTGCTGCAACTGCACGTTGTGTCTCTGTTCATGTATACAGAGTGCTGCCACTGCACGTTGTGTCTCGGTTCATGTATACAGAGTGCTGCAACTGCATGTTGTGTCTCTGTTCATGTATACAGAGTGCTGCAACTGCATGTTGTGTCTCTGTTCATGTATACAGAGTGCTGCCACTGCACGTTGTGTCTCTGTTCATGTATACAGAGTGCTGCAACTGCACGTTGTCTCTGTTCATGTATACAGAGTGCTGCAACTGCATGTTGTGTCTGTTCATGTATACAGAGTGCTGCAACTGCACGTTGTGTCTCTGTTCATGTATACAGAGTGCTGCAACTGCATGTTGTGTCTCTGTTCATGTATACAGAGTGCTGCAACTGCACGTTGTGTCTCTGTTCATGTATACAGAGTGCTGCAACTGCATGTTGTGTCTGTTCATGTATACAGAGTGCTGCAACTGCACGTTGTGTCTCTGTTCATGTATACAGAGTGCTGCAACTGCATGTTGTGTCTCTGTTCATGTATACAGAGTGCTGCAACTGCACGTTGTGTCTCTGTTCATGTATACAGAGTGCTGCAACTGCACGTTGTGTCTCTGTTCATGTTTACAGAGTGCTGCAACTGCATGTTGTGTCTGTTCATGTATACAGAGTGCTGCAACTGCATGTTGTGTCTCTGTTCATGTATACAGAGTGCTGCAACTGCATGTTGTGTCTCTGTTCATGTATACAGAGTGCTGCAACTGCACGTTGTGTCTCTGTTCATGTATACAGAGTGCTGCAACTGCACGTTGTGTCTCTGTTCATGTATACAGAGTGCTGCAACTGGATGTTGTGTCTGTTCATGTATACAGAGTGCTGCAACTGCATGTTGTGTCTCTGTTCATATATACAGAGTGCTGCAACTGCACGTTGTGTCTCTGTTCATGTATACAGAGTGCTGCAACTGCACGTTGTGTCTCTGTTCATGTATACAGAGTGCTGCCACTGCACGTTGTGTCTCTGTTCATGTATACAGAGTGCTGCCACTGCACGTTGTGTCTCTGTTCATGTATACAGAGTGCTGCAACTGCACGTTGTGTCTCTGTTGATGTATACAGAGTGCTGCAACTGCATGTTGTGTCTCTGTTCATATACACAGAGTGCTGCAACTGCATGTTGTGTCTCTGTTCATGTATACAGAGTGCTGCAACTGCATGTTGTGTCTGTTCATGTATACAGAGTGCTGCAACTGCATGTTGTGTCTGTTCATGTATACAGAGTGCTGCAACTGCATGTTGTGTCTGTTCATGTATACAGAGTGCTGCAACTGCACGTTGTGTCTCTGTTCATGTATACAGAGTGCTGCAACTGCATGTTGTGTCTGTTCATGTACACAGAGTGCTGCAACTGCATGTTGTGTCTGTTCATGTATACAGAGTGCTGCAACTGCATGTTGTGTCTCTGTTCATGTATACAGAGTGCTGCAACTGCACGTTGTGTCTCTGTTCATGTATACAGAGTGCTGCAACTGCATGTTGTGTCTGTTCATGTACACAGAGTGCTCCAACTGCATGTTGTGTCTGTTCATGTATACAGAGTGCTGCAACTGCACGTTGTGTCTCTGTTCATGTATACAGAGTGCTGCAACTGCACGTTGTGTCTCTGTTCATGTATACAGAGTGCTGCAACTGCACGTTGTGTCTCTGTTCATGTATACAGAGTGCTGCCACTGCACGTTGTGTCTCGGTTCATGTATACAGAGTGCTGCAACTGCATGTTGTGTCTCTGTTCATGTATACAGAGTGCTGCAACTGCATGTTGTGTCTCTGTTCATGTATACAGAGTGCTGCCACTGCACGTTGTGTCTCTGTTCATGTATACAGAGTGCTGCAACTGCACGTTGTCTCTGTTCATGTATACAGAGTGCTGCAACTGCATGTTGTGTCTGTTCATGTATACAGGGTGCTGCAACTGCACGTTGTGTCTCTGTTCATGTATACAGAGTGCTGCAACTGCATGTTGTGTCTCTGTTCATGTATACAGAGTGCTGCAACTGCACGTTGTGTCTCTGTTCATGTATACAGAGTGCTGCAACTGCATGTTGTGTCTGTTCATGTATACAGAGTGCTGCAACTGCACGTTGTGTCTCTGTTCATGTATACAGAGTGCTGCAACTGCATGTTGTGTCTCTGTTCATGTATACAGAGTGCTGCAACTGCACGTTGTGTCTCTGTTCATGTATACAGAGTGCTGCAACTGCACGTTGTGTCTCTGTTCATGTATACAGAGTGCTGCAACTGCATGTTGTGTCTGTTCATGTATACAGAGTGCTGCAACTGCATGTTGTGTCTCTGTTCATATATACAGAGTGCTGCAACTGCACGTTGTGTCTCTGTTCATGTATACAGAGTGCTGCAACTGCACGTTGTGTCTCTGTTCATGTATACAGAGTGCTGCCACTGCACGTTGTGTCTCTGTTCATGTATACAGAGTGCTGCCACTGCACGTTGTGTCTCTGTTCATGTATACAGAGTGCTGCAACTGCACGTTGTGTCTCTGTTGATGTATACAGAGTGCTGCAACTGCATGTTGTGTCTCTGTTCATATACACAGAGTGCTGCAACTGCATGTTGTGTCTCTGTTCATGTATACAGAGTGCTGCAACTGCATGTTGTGTCTGTTCATGTATACAGAGTGCTGCAACTGCATGTTGTGTCTGTTCATGTATACAGAGTGCTGCAACTGCATGTTGTGTCTGTTCATGTATACAGAGTGCTGCAACTGCACGTTGTGTCTCTGTTCATGTATACAGAGTGCTGCAACTGCATGTTGTGTCTGTTCATGTACACAGAGTGCTGCAACTGCATGTTGTGTCTGTTCATGTATACAGAGTGCTGCAACTGCATGTTGTGTCTCTGTTCATGTATACAGAGTGCTGCCACTGCACGTTGTGTCTCTGTTCATGTATACAGAGTGCTGCAACTGCATGTTGTGTCTCTGTTCATGTACACAGAGTGCTGCAACTGCATGTTGTGTCTCTGTTCATATACACAGAGTGCTGCAACTGCATGTTGTGTCTCTGTTCATGTATACAGAGTGCTGCCACTGCACGTTGTGTCTCTGTTCATGTATACAGAGTGCTGCAACTGCACGTTGTGTCTCTGTTGATGTATACAGAGTGCTGCAACTGCATGTTGTGTCTCTGTTCATATACACAGAGTGCTGCAACTGCATGTTGTGTCTCTGTTCATGTATACAGAGTGCTGCAACTGCATGTTGTGTCTGTTCATGTATACAGAGTGCTGCAACTGCATGTTGTGTCTGTTCATGTATACAGAGTGCTGCAACTGCATGTTGTGTCTGTTCATGTATACAGAGTGCTGCAACTGCACGTTGTGTCTCTGTTCATGTATACAGAGTGCTGCAACTGCATGTTGTGTCTGTTCATGTATACAGAGTGCTGCAACTGCATGTTGTGTCTGTTCATGTATACAGAGTGCTGCAACTGCACGTTGTGTCTCTGTTCATGTATACAGAGTGCTGCAACTGCATGTTGTGTCTCTGTTCATGTATACAGAGTGCTGCAACTGCACGTTGTGTCTCTTTTCATGTACACAGAGTGCTGCAACTGCATGTTGTGTCTCTGTTCATGTATACAGAGTGCTGCAACTGCATGTTGTGTCTCTGTTCATGTATACAGAGTGCTGCAACTGCATGTTGTGTCTCTGTTCATGTACACAGAGTGCTGCAACTGCACGTTGTGTCTCTGTTGATGTACACAGAGTGCTGCAACTGCATGTTGTGTCTCTGTTCATGTATACAGAGTGCTGCAACTGCATGTTGTGTCTGTTCATGTATACAGAGTGCTGCAACAGCATGTTGTGTCTGTTCATGTATACAGAGTGTTGCAACTGCATGTTGTGTCTCTGTTCATGTATACAGAGTGCTGCAACTGCACGTTGTGTCTCTGTTCATGTACACAGAGTGCTGCAACTGCATGTTGTGTCGCTGTTCATGTATACAGAGTGCTGCAACTGCATGTTGTGTCTGTTCATGTATACAGAGTGCTGCAACTGCATGTTGTGTCTGTTCATGTATACAGAGTGCTGCAACTGCATGTTGTGTCTCTGTTCATGTATACAGAGTGCTGCAACTACACGTTGTGTCTCTGTTCATGTATACAGAGTGCTGCAACTGCATGTTGTGTCTGTTCATGTATACAGAGTGCTGCAACTGCACGTTGTGTCTCTGTTCATGTATACAGAGTGCTGCAACTGCATGTTGTGTCTCTGTTCATGTACACAGAGTGCTGCAACTGCATGTTGTGTCTCTGTTCATGTACACAGAGTGCTGCAACTGCATGTTGTGTCTTCTATGTCAGCGGTGCGCAAACCGGCGGGGGGCGCAGTGTTTACAGAGGCCCTGCGCGCTTCCCGAAGGCACTTAAATTAAGTGCTAGGGAAGCAGCGAAGGCCTGTGTAAACTGCACTTACTGTGAGGTCTAGGGGAATACCTCCCTCTGGAGGGGTTCCCCCCGCGATGGGACTCACCGCCGCTCCTGGTGTGCCTCCACGTCGCCGCGGTTTGAGGTCCAGAGGAGCACTTTCCCCTGGAGGGGTTTCCCCCGTGGCTGTGATCACCGCCGCTCCTGCTGGGCCTCCACGCCGTCGCGGGCGGGATCTCCCCTCTCCTCCGCTTCCCGCGGCGGCTGCTGACTTCGCGCATGCACGCGCACGGCAGGGGACCATTGCGTCCGCCCTCGGAGGGTGTTCCCGCCCCCAGTGAGGCCGCGCATGTCTCTCCCACACGGCGCACACGCCTGATGCGCGTGCACCGCTCACAAGCTGCACATCTGATACACCTGTGGTAAGTCTCCCTACCAATCCCTATCTTCCCTGGGGCCGCTCCCTCGTTACTCCCCTTCTCCCTATTGGTCCTTCCTCCTACTTATACCTTGCTCAGCCATTCATTCTTTGGCTGAACATAGCTTTGTATGACCTGTATTTACCACGGTCGTGCCTGCCTCAGTTCCTGTCTCTTTGTCTCTTTAGTGTTCCTTTGTGTACCGACCGGCCTGGCTGTGGATCCACTTTCGTCTCCTGCCCTCGGCTTGTATCCTGACCTCCTGGACTTCTCTACCCCTTCACCTTGGTTTACAGAATCCTGCCTACTTCCCGGCTCTGGACTCCAGGCTCTCGGTACCACCTATCTTCTGGAACCTCCCTTCTCATCTGGTGAGTATCTTACTTTACCTTATACTCCCAGACGGTACCAGACGCCTATTTTCCACTTTCCAGGCGTGTCCCCGTAGCTGTGGGTGCAGTTTTTTACCCATTTCACCTCAGTTTCGGGGTCCCTCCTTGTCCGTGGTGAGCACAGCGTAACATTATGCTCAGCCCTTCAGGAATGGAGACATCTCCTGGAGGGAACGGAGACCCCCATTTCGATCTTTACAGATCATAAAAACTTACTCTACATTGAGAGTGCACGTCGCCTTGGGGCACGTCAGGCTCGTTGGCCCTTTTTTTTAATTATCTCATATCTTACATTCCGGGCTCAAAGAATCTAAAGGCAGACGCACTTTCACGACAATTCCTGGTTGAGAACAATTCCGAAGTTATTTCAGAGACAATCTTACCTTCCAAATATATAATTTCGGCTAACTCTTTTGATATCCTGGATCAGGTCATGGCAGCACAATCTAACCTCCCGAGGGGCCTTAAGGTGCCGATCGACCGTATGTATGCAGCTCCTCGTTTCCGAAAGAAAATTCTTGAGGGGGGTCATTCTTCTAGGTCGGCCGGTCATCCAGGCATTAACAGAACTTCTGACCTCATTGGTCGTACCTTTTGGTGGCCAACCATGCTGCGGGACATTGCGTAGTATGTAAAGACTTGTCCAATATGCGCCCGGGTTAAGACCATTCGTAAAAAGCCTTACGGTTTTCTACAACCCCTCCCTATACCTGAACGCCCATGGAGTCATCTCTCCATGGACTTTGTGGTGGAACTTCCAATCTCTAAAGGGATGAACACCATTTTGGTTGTTGTGGATCGTTTTTCCAAACAGGCCCATTTCGTCCCTCTCAAAGGCCTGCCCAATTCCACCACTCTGGCAGACATTTTTGTTAAGGAAATATTCCGCCTTCACGGAGTTCCTCTTTCCATCGTATCTGATCGAGGTACACAATTCGTCTCAAAATTTTGGCGGGCCTTCGCTCACAGGATGGATATCACCCTCCATTTTTCTTCCGGGTATCATCCCCAAACTAATGGGCAGACTGAGAGAACGAACCAGACTCTGGAGCAATACATCCGATGCTTCATCGCAGACAGCCAGGATAATTGGGTGGATTTACTACCATGGGCAGAGTTCTCCCATAACTCTTTAAAGAACAGCTCCACGTTAAAATCCCCTTTTTTCATTAATTATGGCTTTCACCCGGGTCAGCTGCTCATCACCCCAGTTTTTTCCGGGGTTCCAGCGGCCGATGACCGAATCAAGGATCTTCAGGAATCCTGGAAAAGGATCCAAGAGGCCTTGAGAAAGGCAACCCACAGACAAAAGGCACAGGCAGATCGTCATCGCCGTCAGGCACCCGTCTTCAAACCAGGGGATAAGGTCTGGCTCTCCTCCAAGAACATTAGACTGATGACTCCAAGCCACAAGTTGGCTCCCAGGATCTTGGGACCATTCTCAGTAATAGAACAGATCAATCCGGTGGCATATCGGCTGGAACTTCCTCCATCCATGAGGATACCCTCTGTGTTCCACGTGTCACTGCTGAAACCTGTGTTCCAGAGTTCACGGTTCCATAGGACACCGATTGACCCTGAACCAGTCATAGTTCAGGGGCAGGAGGAGTTTGAAGTCCAGTCCATTCTGGATTCCAGGAGGACAAGGGGTTCAGTGCAATACCTGATTCACTGGAAGGGTTTTGGGCCAGAGGAAAGATCTTGGGTACCCTACCATCAAATACATGCCCCCAGACTGCTGAGACTCTTTCACTCCAAATTTCCCCAAAAACCATATTGGAGTCGTCCTGAGGCCACTCCTCAAGGAGGGGGTACTGTGAGGTCTAGGTGAATACCGCCCTCTGGAGGGGTTCCCCCCGCGATGGGACTCACCGCCGCTCCTGGTGTGCCTCCACGTCGCCGCGGTGTGAGGTCCAGAGGAGCACTTTCCCCTGGAGGGGTTTCCCCCGCGGCTGTGATCACCGCCGCTCCTGCTGGGCCTCCACGCCGTCGCGGGTGGGATCTCCCCTCTCCTCCGCTTCCCGCGGCGGCTGCTGACTTCGCGCATGCGCGTGCATGGCAGGGGACCTTTGCGTCCGCCCTCGGAGGATGTTCCTGCCCCCAGCTGAGGCCGCGCGCGTCTCTCCCATGCCTGATGCGCGTGCACTGCTCACAAGCTGCACATCTGATACACCTGTGGTATGTCTCCCTACCAATCCCTATCTTCCCTGGGGCCGCTCCCTCGTTACTCCCCTTCTCCCTATTGGTCCTTCCTCCTACTTATACCTTGCTCAGCCATTCATTCTTTGGCTGAGCATAGCTTTGTATGACCTGTATTTACCACGGTCGTGCCTGCCTCAGTTCCTGTCTCTTTGTCTCTTTAGTGTTCCCTTGTGTACCGACCGGCCTGGCTGTGGATCCACTTTCGTCTCCTGCCCTCGGCTTGTATCCTGACCTCCTGGACTTCTCTACCCCTTCACCTTGGTTTACAGAATCCTACCTACTTCCCGGCTCTGGACCCCAAGCTCTCGGTACCACCTATCTTCTGGAACCTCCCTTCTCGTCTGGCGAGTATCTTACTTTACCTTAAACTCCCAGACGGTTCCAGACGCCTATTTTCCACTTTTCAGGCGTGTCCCCGTAGCTGTGGGTGCAGTTTGTTACCCATCTCACCTCAGTTTCGGGGTCCCTCCTTGTCTGTGGTGAGCACAGCGTAACACTTACCTTGCTACTGGAGATGTGTGGCCATGGTAATGCGACATCAAATGACGCCGCGAGGGCACGTGTCATCAAGTTGCCATGGCAACGTGACGTCATGACACCGATGCCGGAGCCAAGGTAAGAGAGGGGGGGAGGGCGCGAAGAGAGGGGAAGAGGCGCTGGGAAAAAAAGATTGTGCTCCCCTGTTCTATGTTCATGTACACAGAGTGCTGCAACAGCACGTTGTGTGTCTATGTTCATATATACAGAGTGCTGCAACTGCACGTTGTGTGTCTATGTTCATATATACAGAGTGCTGCAACTGCACGTTGTGTGTCTATGTTCATATATACAGAGTGCTGCAATTGCATGTTGTGTCTTCTCCAGAGCCAACGCCTGGGGGGTAGAGCCGGGATAAGTGTCCTGGGCCACCAGACCCTGGCTCTCCCTAGCTGCAGCTGTCCCATTTCGGGCCTCTCTCTCCTATTGGTGTGTGCCGGAAGGTGAGCCTGACTTCTAGGTGCACCCAGCTACCACCCGCACCGGTTGGAGAGAGAAAGGCCCAGCATGGAATGAGGCAGCAGCTGAAGAGAGCCGGGAGAGTTGGTGGGGGTGGGGTGGTAAGTGTATTTGTGGGGAGGGGTGGTAAGTGTATTTGTGGGGAGGGGTGGTAAGTGTATTTGTGGGGGTGGAGGATGTGGTAAGTGTATTTGTGGAGGGCGTAATTGTATTTGTAGATGGGGGAATTGTATTTTGAGCGGGTGGCAATTGTATTTGGGGGTTGGGTGGTGGTGTTTGTATCTGGGGGGTAGTAGTTATGTCTCTATTGAAGGGTTGTTTTGTATTGGGAGGGGTATTGTGTGTGTATTGGTGGGGGTTGTATGGGTATTGGGCAAACTTGTGTGTGACTAGGGGAGGAGGGGGGATTGAGTCAGAGGGGATAATTGAGTGATAGCGAAGGGGGAGAGGAGGTGTAAGAGAGGGAGTGGGGAAGAGTGATAGAAAGAGAAAGGGGAGGACTCGTGATGACGCCGCACAGGGGGGTGGGGGGGAAGAGCCCAGATGAAGCTCTAGTCCTGGGACCCAAGAAATCTTTCTGCGACCCTGGTCTCTCTGTAAACATGAACATAACTAAAAGTTAAATATTTAAATTCCTTTAGAGACGGACACAACGTGTTGACCTGGAAATTGTCACTACTTCTTTCAACAGCAAAACATACTAGTTGGCATTACCGGTGGGAAAATACGGTATTTGGGTGAATAATATTAGGGTGTTTTGCAGTAAGGGGGGCCATTTATCAAAATGTCCGAACAAAAAAACTGCACCAGACTTATCAAAAAAGTGTGAGGATTACTGACATGCGCCTACCCTGCGCTTCCTCTTGAGCAACCCCGCACAAGTGCGGGGCATCAGCCGGCCGTACTCCCTCCCTGGCACATGCAGCATGAAAGCTCGCAACTATGACGTCATCTGATGCCGTGGACATTGGCTCCATCCCCAGATCATGCTGCATGCTTCCAGTGCGCAGCGCACACACATGACGCGTGCAACTACTGATCATCAGCTCTAGCAGCTACGCCTGGATCTCGGACCCAGACTATCACAAGCTTCCGCTCCACCCCCTTGGGGATTGGCTAGTCTTACCTATATATGCTCAGCTGTGCCACTGGCACTTTGGCTGAGCATAGATTCTTGTTACTCTGTGTCAACCTCTACTAACCTTGTCTTGTCCCTGCCCAGTTGCCTTGCTTTCTAGATTGATCCCATGTGTACCGACCCGGCTTGCCTTTGGACCATCTGCATCTCTGGAATACTGAAAATGGCTATCTCTGACTCTTCGCTCTTCCTGAAACCCTGACCATGGCTTTGCACCTCGACTATCCTCCTCTCTCCAACCCTGACCTCGGCTTTAGTACCATCTACGTCCCGGACCTCTCCTACTCTGATCTTGGCAAGTATTACGACTACCCTGACCTCTCCGCCCCAGACCCGGATACCAAGACTATCCTACACTCCGGACGTGGCCCCCTTGACTGTGGCCGGTGTTTATTGTTAGTCCCATTTCAGTACAGGGGTCTCATCTAGTTTGTGGTGAGCACAGCGTAACAAGAAGAAACCCCACTGGGGAAACATTTTTCTTGATAAACTTTGGTGCAGTTTTTCTGCCCCTAGATTTGTACCAGGGAGACTTTAATACATAGGCTTCGTTGTAGCAATGATTGATTTTTTTTATAAACACATTTTTATACTATATACAGAGATGCCCTCCCTCTTTCTATGCTGTGCATTCCGTAAATAACGGCTTGTATTTTTTTTCCTGATTATTTGAAGAGTATAAAATAGCTGCTATTTTCCCTGTCGCCTTGGTTAATGTATACTGTTTGAATTACAAAAACACATTGCATGCAGCATATGAATGCTTTGAATTTCTGTTTTGCAGGTATTGTGCATTTTTACCTGATTTGAAAGTGTCAGACAAAACTGTATGCTTTTTACTTCGTTGTCACAGAACATCCAATGAAAAACAATGTCATATATTTTCTTGGACATTAGGAGACGTTCTCAATTAAAATGTACAGGGTGAAAAACTTGTTCAAAACAGTACATTTAAAAAAAAAAAAAAACAACAACGACAACAGAAAACACCATATTTATTAAGGTAGATAATAATCCAATGATTTTGTGGGGATTTTTTTTTGTGCTTAATCTGATGCATCCCTTTTAACGGAGGGAAACTGAAAATACTGATCCCGCTGCACTGTATTTCTCTTCCCTTCTTTTGGTGCTCTGTTCTAATGTGGAATGTGTGAATAACAGGACACATTTGGAGAAGATTAATGGTGTGTAATTCATCCAATCAGATTACTGGATTCTCATTACAGCAATACTTAAATCATTTTAATAATGATTAATCTCTCCGTCCCATCCATCCATTGCATCATTTTTCATGCACAGCATGTGTGATTAGGACATTACATTTTTAATTTTGCAAATGGTCATCTGTTTTGGTGCTAAGACACATCCAATTTCCTATCATTCACCACTGATGAACGCGTGTGAATGAATCTCAGGCTGGGTAATGAGCCTTTTAATTAGCCCATAACGGTGTCTGGGAGTACAGAAATTTGCATTTAAACAAGAGCTGTGGCTTTGCATTTAATTAAGCTATTTAGCTGTGTCGTTTGCCTATCCAAGTCTGTGCAGAGGAAGCAGCGTCAAAGCTTATGGTCTCATTACAACGTTCAGGCGGCACAGAGAAGCTATACAAATGTCAGGTTGTTTTTTTTTCATTAAAAGCTGTGAAAAGAAACAGAAGTGCTTGTTTCCAGATTTCAACAGTTGAAGTCCCCGTCCTAAATAAATGCTAGAAAGGTGACATTTACATGTACGCATTTATTGTCTAAACCGCTGTTCACAAGAATGTTCTGCAGCGCCTTCAAAGGGATTCATTATAAAATCTCTACGATGGGCAGAATACATTAATATTCACTTATTCCTGTTCCAGATTGAAAAAGGGGGAAATATTTGATGCGTTCACAGTTTCTACCCACTATACAGTACATTCTTTACTGAGTCACATGTTCACCTCACAGTCTGAAGCCAATATGTGAATTTTCATCGCCGTTGGCAGAAAATGACGGTGGTGCTCTGTTCAGGGATTAAAAAAAAAACGTTTAGTAGTAGATATGAGGGGAACCTTGCAGTTTTTTTTTTTTTTATATATATATATAATTATTTTCCATGTTAACCATAGTTTTTATAATGCTCCGTCTAGCATGCCAATGTTGAATTGATGCAACCAAAGAAGACAAGTAACTTTGTGGCATTAGAAAATGCCCAGCACTACCATCTTCCCATGAACAAATTCTTAAGTATTACAATAAAGTGCACCTAGTTGTTGCACATGGGGAGGCCCTGCAAATATCCATATTATGCATGGAAATATGCATTCAGATAAGAAGCAGCCAGCCACTGCAGAGACGCACTGAGTGCAATGTGATCTTAATAAGGATGCTAATGTCATGAGTGAATCATGTTGGGAAAACACCAGCAACAGTGCGAGCATTTGTGAGTGAGTTTTGACATGTGCCACTTTTTAACATTTGTATTGAGTGTTATCGTATTTAAAAATGGGCTTTGTTAGACAGGCCCCTGCAGGTAACTTAAAGTTGTGTAAAGATACAAAAGTGATGGCTTTCCTCAAAGACATCAGAGACAAACGTTCCACAAGCCACGTGCTCCAGCTCATCACTTAACACCTTCAGTACTGCAAACAGTGGAAGTCAAACATACTTGAAAACGTGAGGTAACTCTCAATGTATTACTTCCTGGTAAAAATATTTTATAAATAAATAAAATAAATCACTTTTTAATAGCCTTTTTTTCTAATAGCCTTTTTTTCTTAGGCCTTTGGTGAAGCCTGGGTTGCCGTGCTGTTGTTTAATCACGTGTACACACCCGTAATGGATAACAGACCGTGTAGAGTAATAATGCCAGTTCTCTGACTGGTCATTTGATATCACCAAGGGAGCCATTGTTTCAAGAATAAAAGCAGTCAGCTGGGCACATGCCTGGATAGTTACGGAAACATAAAGGTAACAAAAATATATTGTAAATATAGCACTGTGGAAAATACTGGACACATGATATAAAGATTAGCCCCCTGCAGACGCACTTACCAGAACTCCCTCCTACTGTCTCTGTACATTCTCCCTACCTACCAATTAGACTGTAAGCTCCTCGGGGCAGGGACTCCTCTTTCTTAATGTTACTTTTATGTCTAAAGAACTTATTCCCATGCTCTGTTATTTATTTGATTACCACATGTATTACTACTGTGAAGCGCTATGTACATTAATGGCGCTATATAAATAAAGACATACAATACAATATAAATAAAGACATACACTACAATATTGCTCTATGCTTATTGCTTTTTAGCTGAAAAAACAATGCAACAGAGTTTCCCAAGCGAGATACCAAGTGGGACTGTCACTTACAGATTTCTTAGTACAGTCTCTTACATTTATTAGAGATCAATGAAGAATACAACGTTTCAGGTCCCATACGGACATTTCATCGTGTTTTTCTCACTATTGCCTTTTAGCCCCTTTGCTACCAAAGTGGCCAGTAATGCATTGCAGTAAAGGGGTTACATTGTAGATTTTTTTTTTCACTTTTCGACTCTGTTAATAGATACAGTATCTGTATATCTTTTGTGTATATTTGTGTAGCCAGGTTCCCCTCGGTACTCCCAGGGTTCCTACCTCCTGCGGGTGGGAGTTGCGGGGGTCAGGTGGCAGGTGAGCCCGTTCTTTGCGGCGCACCCGGCTAGCGGGGGCTGCCATTGTGCATATGCACGCGCATGCGCAGTGGTCGCGCATGCACAGATAGCGATCGGGAGTTGCGACGGCCATTACAGAGTCGCGCATGCACAGTAGGATCGCGCACGCGGCCCCAATGGCCAGCAGCCTTCGCAGGACTACAATTCCCATGAGGCTTAGAGAGACGAGGACCAGGTGCCCCAGAACAGCCTATGAGGGCCAAGTATTCCCGGCAGAAGGGAATAGATACTTTTCACGGGGAAAGAAAGGAAAGTAGTTGGAGCAAGGAACTGGGTAAGTGAGGGTGCAAGGGAGCAGTAGCCCTTGCACTAGGCCAGTCACCCCCATAAGCCCCAGATAACCTTTACCCTTGCCCCAGCTTGTGATTGCTTCAGGGGCCGGCCTTACGTGAGTAGATCTGCCCCTTTAGCTGTTTGCTCAAATCAAGACAGCACTCCGTGGCTCGCAGTCTGATTACTGGTTCCGGGCTCAGACCCCCTCCAGATAGAGACTATGTTTCCGGAGGACCCTGCCACGCAGTGACTGCGGCCTGCAGGTTGCAGACAGATCCAACTTAACGTGTAGACGGTACGGTGCATGGTGATATTCTCCACGCCGGAATTCACCCCACGCGTAGGAGGACGTTGCGTCGGATCAGGCGGATTCAATCCAGTTATCTTGCTGCACCCGTGGGCTGGAGCCCCGGGCAGGTACCTATAGTAGTGCACTAACACTTCAAGGGATAGCGCTATCTCCAACACATTGGATGGGTTTGGACATAAGGGACATCAAGGGAATTGGTGCCCAGCACCCAGGTACTTTGAGGGATACCTATGTTGATGTGTGCACCAAGTGAAGTTCTATGTATACGGTTATATGCATCATGCTGTGTGGTACAGAGTACCGAGGTTATTAGTTATAGTAAAACGGTTGATTGCATATACTGTGTGTATTATTATTATTGTGTTCCTATAAGAGGACCATCCCACTCTGGTGGGAATCCTTACAGGTGGAGGCGCTGTGTTCGAATAATCAGATAACCCCAGGCTCCCAGCTGCGGAGGTTCAGGCCTTCTGTGAGCCTATCAGGTAACACACCAAGTGTATTGCTACATATGGTCCCCATCTGCGATTGGGGGGGGGCTAAAGGTGTTACATTTGGAGGCGCTGCTGAGATCTCAGACCTGGGGTGCTCTATTAAAGTCTAAATTTAGCTGTTGCATTCGCCACCATGTTCTCACCGTCTAAGCAACAAGTGCACGACTGGGCGCTGGAACTCGACGAGTCCCCCCACCATGTGCTCGCTGTGGGGGATGTGCCCGCAGGCATTCCCTCTCAGGAAGTCATTAATCAGGTCAGATCCCTTCCCGGGTTTGCTCAAGCCCGCCAAATCGGGCAGAAATGGAACCCCACATACCGCTGGTACATACTCCTTATAGCAACCAGTTATGAAGTAAGGGAAAATATCACCCTTGCTGCCCTACACTTTCCGGGAGCCTTGCCTCTGGGGTGTCCTGTCATTTTCTCTGAATTGCCTAGGGCACTGCCGGCCCAAATACCCCATCCCGAGTCCACGCCGGGACCCTCCCGCGCTCCCGGGAAATATGACGCGTTACTCTCACTAAATTCATTACTATATTCAGAGCCACTGATACCCAGAGTGATTTTCAGTCCCGGGTCCCCCGTGGAGACCCCCCACCAGACTGGGCCCCCGCCCTCCGTGTACCCGTCCCCTGAACGACAGACAAGTACAAGACTCCAAGCCAGTATTCAATCCCGGGCCCCTAAATCCTTACAGGTGGACTCCGCGGCGGGAGGAATCCTACCTCAGCTAGTAGAAGCCCTGAACCAGGCCTCCCATTTCCATCAATACCGCAAGCTCAAGATATTCTCCGGGACTAGACCCACACCGGCGGGTGAGGCAGAATTTGAGGAATAGAAAGACCACACTGAACACGTGCTCCCGGAGTGGACTTGCTCTGATGCAGTAAAACGGCAACGAATTATCGAGTGCTTACGACCACCTGCTACGCATATGGTGCAGTTTTACGACAATAAACACCCTAACGCCGACGTGACAGCCCTGATCCAGACCCGGACCTACGGTGTTCCAAAGGACACCGTGTCATTACTGGCCAAATTCTACTCTCTCATGCAAGTCGAAGGAGAAGAGGTGTCAGAGTTTCTTCGTCGGATCCAGTTGACCCTATGGCCTCTGGTAAAGAAGGAGGTTATTCCTGCAGCCCAAGCTGATGGCATGCGAGTCCAGCAACTTCTGCAGCGCACCTTGCCTATGCACCCAGTGGCGATACGAGTCAGTTGCACTCTCTCTCCAGATCAGCATCTAGATTTCAAAGATTTAATGGATAAAGTACTAGCTCATGAAGGTAATCTACAGTTGCACCGGCCAAAGCCCCTGAATGACTCTACGAAACGAGAGAAGACCGCTACTTCGGCCAACGGATATCCTCAAGATGAACTGAAAAGAGCAGCAATCACAAAGGCCAAAGAGATCGAAGGTGAGGAGGATTCTCCTGCTCATAAAAATCCTACTGTGGCACTACACTTCCCAAGAGGGAGTCGGCGGCCTCCAGGGCTGAGACCCCTCTGGGTGGTCAAGACTGCTTCAGGTGCGGCCAAAAAGGGCACTTCGCTAATGCTTGCACAGGGACAAGAAAGGTCACATCCGACCCACCCAAAGCCATGACCTGCATGGCGCAGACTGAAGAAATCCCTTCTTCTTCCGAGGGCTCCACCCCGCCAAGCATTGGAGAAGCCATAACAACGGACGCCTACATTCATGTGGGGCCGGCTGCCCTCATACGCATCCTCGTAGAAGGCATTTACGCAACCGCGTTGTTGGACACTGGATCTCAGGTAACCATTGTGTATAGCTCGTTCTATGATCAACTTCTGAGTCACCTGCCATTGCAGACTGCGGACACTATTAGACTCTGGGTACTTAGTCAGGAGGCCTACCCCATTGATGGCGTGGTGAAACTTCGGCTGACCACACTACAATTGAACACTGGCAAGTCCCATCCAATGGACGTGGAGGTGTTAATATGCCCCGAACCTCAAGAGCATCCCAGTGCCCCGATTATCCTTGGAACAAATACCGATGTGGTACGGGCAGTATTTCGAGCATACTTGAAAGAGGCTTGTGAATTACCCCTCTCGGCTCTACCCATACAACCCAGTATGACGGAAGACCCTCCGAGCCCGGATGAAGTAGAATACGGAGACTTATTCAATACTCACGAAGGAGTGACCGTGATTCCCCCATGGGGAGTAGAAGTTATGTGTGCGGAATGCTGCTATCCAGAACGAGACAAGGCCAATCAGCTCTTCTCCTTAGAGAGTGCACCTGAAGAGGATGCCTATCGCGGTTACCGACGTGTGCCTGAAATCCGAGAGTGGAAGGGCGGAATGCCTATGAACGTCAAGGTATATATTCACAACATCTCTCCCTATCCCATGCCCTTAGACCAGGGACAACGGTTGGGTCGGATATACCCTGTTTCCTCTGTCGATATGATGTCCGCCCAAGTAGATAGTGCCGCACCACGGGAGCAATCCACGGAAATGGCCTTTGACTTCGGGGAATCCGCCTTGTCCGCTGCATGGAGGGCTCGTCTGACTGCCAAGTTGGAAGAACGGAAGGACGTATTTTCCACGAGTGAAATGGATGTGGGCTATAGCTGAAATGCCCAACACACCATCCGGCTAAGTGACACCACCCCATTTCGGGAACGATCCAGTCGTATTGCCCCTCGAGATGTGGAGGATGTGAGAGACGTGTTACGAGAGATGGAAGCCGCGGGCATTGTGACTGAATCCCGTAGCCCCTACGCATCGCCGATTGTGGTGGTGCGAAAGAAGAATGGGTCGGTGCGATTGTGTGTCGACTACCGGACCATGAACAACCGTACCATACCTGATCAGTATACACTGCCACGAATTGAAGAAATTCTCAATGCACGGTCGGCAAGTCAGTGGTTCAGTGTCTTGGACTTGAGGTCTGGGTACTACCTATGAGTGCAGAAGGCCAGGAGAAGACAGCTTTCGTATGCCCCCTTGGCTTCTACTAATTCACTCGTATGCCCCAAGGTATTTGTGGAGCTCCAGCAACATTCCAACGGTTGATGGAAAAGACCATCGGAGACATGAACCCCCGGGAATGTCTCGTCTATTTGGATGATATCATTGTCTTTGGCAAGACTTTGGAGGAACATGAGGCACGGCTAATGAAGGTGTTGGATCGACTGGGGCAAGAAGGCCTGAAGTTATCTTTGGATAAATGTCGATTCTGCCGTACCTCGGTGACCTACGTGGGACATATAGTATCCGCTGAGGAGATAGCCACGGATCCCGCCAAAATTGAATCAGTGATGGAATGGCCAAGACCCGGAAAGGTCATGGAGCTACGCTCATTCCTAGGACTATGCGGATACTACTGCCGTTTTGTAGAAGGGTATTCCAGTAGGACCAAGGTTCTTAACAATCTTCTCAAGATATACCCAGAAGATACGGGGCGACCTGCTACATGGGCGTGACTGCCGTTCCATGACAAGTGGACACACACCTGTGAACAAGCCTTTCTTGATCTGAAAAAATGTCTAACAGAGACACCCGTTCTCGCGTACGCCGAACCCGAATTACCTTACGTCCTTCATGTGGATGCAAGCCTCAACGGGCTAGGAGCAGTACTCCATCAGAAATATCCGGCCGGGCTCCGACCAGTGGCCTGTGTCAGCCGCAGTTTAACCCCCAGCGAACAGAACTATCCCGTCCATAAGCTGGAATTCCTTGCCCTTAAGTGGGCAATTGTGGATAAACTCCACGACTACCTGTATGGGGTCACCTTTGAAGTGCGTATGGACAATAATCCGTTGACATACATAACGACGACCGCCAAACTGGACGCTACAGGCCATCGATGGTTAGCATCCCTCTCAAACTACAGGTTTACCTTGAAGTATAAGCCTGGGCCGCTAAACATCGGAGCTGATGCCCTACTGCTGCAGCCAGCTTTAATCAAACATTTACCCGTGGTTATCCGTGGCTTTTTTCGGCTGGCGCCGAACTTGGCCGCGCGCCAGCCGCATCTTCCCTGCATCTTCCCCTCCCCCTTCCCCTCCCCTCGCGACCCCCTGGCTGCTCCGCCTCTGCACAACACTGATTCTCCTGATGCTCTCCTGATGCACGCATACACCCTTTACCCCGCCTACCCCTTCAGCCTCCATCCATCTTCAGGGATGCCAGCGGAACCCTGGCAAGCACCCTGGCACGCGTGACCGGCGCCCCAGTGATGCGCGGCACGCATCAGAAAAAAAACCAGCCGCGTCTGCCTGGCGTCTGCCCGCACATTGCGGTGGCGGCCGCAGGAGAATAAAAGCGGCCGCCACTGTTTCTAGAAGGCCCGGACTAGAGGCCACCCCAGATGAGGACATTTGGGAAGAAATTCCTGGGCCAGGAATGCGAGCCATTTGCAACACGGCAGCTATAGTGGGGAATACAGTGGCCTTCTCTGAATTACGTGTCGTGGATTCATTGGGATGTCAATCCAAGGCTCTACCTGCTGCCTACTGTGACCCCGAGGGACTGAAAGTCACCCCTTATAAAATTATCTTGTGGAAAGATATGATACAATACCAGGTAAGGGACCCAGTAGCAGGCCTTATCCGCCAGGCGGTGCAGAAAAACAAACTTGATATGCTGAAGCGTGCTCCCAGCGATCTCGTGGCGATTCTCATGTGAGAAGCTGACAAATTCCAATTGGACAACGGTTTACTCTATCGGGTGGTACAGTACCATGATCATCCAGAGAGGAAACAATTGGTTCTACCCCGAAATTTACAATACATGGTCCTGAAAGCCTTTTACGATGAACATGGCCATCTGGATGTAGAAAAAACTTTTGGGTTGGTGCGAGATCGGTTCTTCTGGCCGCGGATGCGCGAATCAGTGGAGCGACACTGTCGTCGGTGCTCCTGATGCATCCAGCGCAAGCCGAGCTGCCGCCATGGCTCATTTGAGAAGCTTGGGTCCCATGGATTTGGTGTGTATGGACTTTCTGTGTATCGAACCTGATACCCGAGGCATCAGTAACGTGTTGGTTACCACAGATCATTATACTCGCTACGCTCAGGCCTTCCCCACCAAAGAAGGCCATCACAGTAGCTAAAGTACTATGGGAACGATACTTTATCCATTCTGGACTGCCAAACCGTCTGCACTCGGACCAAGGTCGGGACTTCGAAAGTAATATCATTAAGGAACTGCTCAAGCTACTAAACATTGCTAAGTCTCGAACCATCCCATACCACCCAGAGGGAGACGCCTTACCGGAGAGATTCAACAGGACTCTCCTGGACATGCTCGGCACGTTAAAAGGATCTCAGAAGAGAGAATGGAGCAAGCATGTGGAATCTTTGGTGCATGCCTACAATTGCACTCGCCATGAGTCCACAGGTTCACTTCTTATTTTTTGATGTTCGGGCGAGAAGCGAGGCTTCCGGTGGATATAGTCTGCGGGTATCTACCGATGGGGTACCCAACATGACGCACTTCCGATACGTACAGCGGCTACAAGATAGTCTGCAAAACGCTTACCAGTTAGCCGAGAAAGCTTCTGCTCGGTTAAACGCTGATAACAAAAGACGTTATGATCATAAGGTCCGCCATCGGGAGATTCGTCCTGGCGGTGCCGTTCTACTCCGAAATCTAGGAGTCCACCGGCAAACACAAACTGGCTGATCGTTGGCGTGACGGAGTTTATGAAGTCGAATCACAAATGCCAGGTCTCCCAGTATATCGTATGAGATAGTGATGGTCGAGTAAAAAGCTGGCACCGTAATCACCTCCCGAATCCACAAATGGAGTAAGGAGATACAGAGATACCGACTAGATCATTAGATGGAGAGTCAGAACCAGTGGAAGCTAATGAGGAAACTAGCCCGTCCAGAGTGGAGGGCCCCTCTCAAAGGGAACCCCAACACTCCGCGGCACCTCCCGGAGGAGCTACGGGTTAAGGACCTCAGCAAACAACTTCTAATAAGGGAACTCCCATGAGTAAACCCCTGGACCCTAGAAGCCCAAGCTTCATGCCCCAAAGAGACTTTTCAGAGACATTTATACCCTCAATGGGAGAGGCTGAGCCTCAGGACTATGCACATTACTCTCCAGAAGAAGTAGAGCCAGAGCTTCGCAGAAGCCAAAGAATGAGGTACCCTCCCAACCGGGTAGCTTACGATTCAGTTGGGGCACCCCACTATGAGGCTCAGCAGTGGTCTCGGGCCAAGCTACATTCCGTTATTGTGATGTTCACTCAATTGTATAATCTCATGTAGAGCATTGCAAGGTGTTAAGTTATATACTTGTATCGCATTTTTTATTATATAACTTCTGTATATGGTTATGTTTGCTACCCAAGCGAGATCGTTGGGATTTTACTAGGGGGAGTGTGTAGCCATGTTGCCCTCGGCACTCCCAGGGTTCCTACCTCCTGCGGGGGGGAGTTGCGGGGGTTGGGCGGCTGGTGAGGTGAGCCCGTTCTTTGCGGCGCACCCAACTAGCGGGGGCCGCCATTGTGCATATGTGCGCGCATGCGCAGTGGTCGCGCATGCACAGATAGCGATCGGGAGTTGCGGCGGCCATTACAGAGTCGCACATGTGCGGTACGATCGCGCACGCAGCCCCAATGGCCAGCAGCCTCCGCGGGACTACAATTCCCATGAGGCTTAGAGAGACGAGGACCAGGTGCCCCAGAACAGCCTATGAGGGCCAAGGATTCCCGGCAGAAGGGAATAGATACTTTTCGCGGGGAAAGAAAGGGAAGTAGTTGGAGCAGGGAGCTGGGTAAGTGAGGGTGCAAGGGAGCAGTAGCCCCTTGCACTAGGCCAGTCACCCCCATAGGCCCCAGATAACCATTACCCTTGCCCCAGCTTGTGATTGCTTCAGGGACCGGCCTTACGTGAGTAGATCTGCCCCTTTAGCTGTTTGCTCAAATCAAGACAGCACTCCGTGGCTCGCAGTCTGATTACTGGGTCCGGGCTCAGACCCCCTCCAGATAGAGACTATCTTTCCGGAGGACCCTGCCACACAGTGACTGCGGCCTGCAGGTTGCAGACGGATCCAACTCAAGGTATAGATGGTACGGTAAATACAAAAAAGACACAGAGCACAACGCTCATAGTGCATTACAAATTATATTCACATATACAAAAAATTGGTGAGTAATGTGCGTACATCAAATGCAGTAACAACAAGCAGTTTCGGGATATGTTACCCAACGCCTCTGGAGACCGGAATAGGTGTCCTCACAGGGGTAGAAACGCTGATCTCTGGTGCAGGGTCCTAGTGGGGTAGATGCACAACCTCTGCTGGTCCTTGCTCCCCAGAGCACGAGTAGAACGGGAGCTGTTAGCCCATGCAGTGCTTTTGCAAAGCAAAACTGAGCATCAGCTGGGCGCTGGCACTCTCCTCCGTGTGAAACACTTCCTGGTTGATGACGTCACCAAGGGGAATCGCCGATTTCGGCGCCGTTCAAACTCAGACAGCTCGCGCAGTAGGGTGCTAGTAGAAGGGTAGAGCACTTGTCCAGAATGTCCTAAGTGTTTCGAAACCAACAGGTTTCTTCATCAGTCCCTTTGAACGGCGCCGAAATCGGCGACTCCCATTGGTGACGTCATCAACCAGGAAGTGTTTCACACGGAGGAGAGTGCCAGCGCCCAGCTGATGCTCAGTTTTGCTTTGCAAAAGCACTGCATGGGTTAACAGCTCCCGTTCTACTCGTGCTCTGGGGAGCAAGGACCAGCAGAGGTTGTGCATCTACCCCACTAGGACCCAGCACCAGACTTCAGCGTTTCTACCCCTGTGAGGACACCTATTCCGGTCTCCAGAGGCGTTGGGTAACATATCCCGAAACTGCTTGTTGTTACTGCATTTGATGTACGCACATTACTCACCCATTTTTTGTATATGTGAATATAATTTGTAATGCACTATGAGCGTTGTGCGCTGTGTCTATTTTGTATTTATCTGTTAGCTCCAGGGGGTCCCTGAGCCCCCCCTCCATCGCAGCTGCAGACGCTCTGTTCAAGGTCACGGAATTTAATTTACCTTATTGTCACAATTAATCACGTCACGTTTATAATAGTTGCGCACTTTAATTCTCTTTTTTCACCTCATAGATGGTACGGTGCATGGTGATATTATCCACGCCGGAATTCACCCCACGCGTAGGAGGACATCGCGTCGGATCAGGCGGATCCAATCCAGTTATCTTGCTGCACCCGTGGGCTGGAGCCCCGGGCAGGTACCTATAGTAGTGCACTAACATTTCAAGGGATAGCGCTATCTCCAACACATTGGGTGGGTTTGGACATAAGGGACATCAGGGAATTGGTGCCTAGCACCCAGGTACTTTGGGGGATACCTTACAGGTGGAGGCGCTGTGTTCGAATAATCAGGTAACCCCAGGCTCCCAGCTGCAGAGGTTCAGGCCTTCTGTGAGCCTATCAGGTAACGCACCACACCCGGTAACTCAAGTGTATTGCTACATATGGTCCCCATCTGCGATTGGGAGGGGGGGGAGTGGGCAAAAGGTGTTACATATGTAACGGGTTTCCCCCCCCCCAATCGCAGATTATAGGGTGGGGGTGCAGGAAACATATATTGTTACTCAGCGTGGTGCACTACCTGTTGGCTCACAGGAGGGCTGAGCTTCCACCACGGGAAACCTGGGGCACAATACTAGCATATACCATTACAATGATGCAGCGCCTCCACCTGCGATGGCTCCCGCCAGAGGGGAAGTGGTTCCTCGCAGGACAATACCCAATAACCACATACAACTGATTGTATAAGAACGAATACCTTTTTACTGATATGACTAGAACATGCAAGGTCAACAAATAGTAACAGGTGTCCCTCTCTAAAGGTAACCTGACTCAACGTTTCCTTACGGTTAACGCTAACGGACACCACGGCGGGTGTCCACACTTAATGCGTCACGGCGGACGCTACTGTCCCAACACAATAATCCCACCCTCAAGTCCAGTGAGTCCCACCCAAAGTCTTGCACTCCCAATACATAGACCAGCGTGTGTGTATTTGTGTGTGACTGCGCAGTCACTATGTCAATTGATAGGCCTTGTTGGTGCACGTGAGTAGATGCGTTACCTGCCCGGGCTCCAGCCGCGGGTACTGCTATACCGCAAGGAAACCGCTGGGGTGTCCTCCAAAGGTGGGGTGAATTCCGGCATGGATAATATCACCGCTTCCTCCGCCGTCGGTACCTTGATGATAACCGGGTTGATGTCCACAGGCTGCAGTCAATCCGTACTGAGCCTCCGCACTTATAGTCTAGCGGTCCCTTAGAGACCAAGCTTAGGCCCAAGCCTTTCGGCGGAAAGCGCAGCGTCCGCTGGATTCCTCACTAGCATATATATAAAGGGGCAGGGTCCCTAACCTAGGGCCTGTCCTTATCACACTCCGCTAGGGTGACTCAGGGCTATCTGGGGCCTAGGGGAGTACTGGCCTAGTGCCAGGAGTCACAGACTCCAGCACCCTACCTCTTACCCCTAGCTACTCCAGTCGCCAACTACCGTCGTGGTTCCTGCGCGCGAAATGTATCTCTCTGTGGCCAACAGAGCTCCTCTATCCCTATTGGCTCCCTGGCGTCACGGGGCCGCTCCAAAGTCTCATGGGACTTGAAGTCCTCTTGCAAAGCCCTCCTCTATAGGCTAGTCCTTCACGGGCTTTCTGGACCTTTACTGCACAGGCGCGAGCTCCCTGTAGTCCTGGAGTGCTCCTGTTCCTCGCGCATGCTCAGCGCCCCTAACAATGGCGGCGCCCTGCTCCGCGAACCGACGGAACCACCACAACTCGATACCGGCCGCAACCCTTAGTACTACGCGGCTCGTGTACCAACAGGAGAGAAGGTAATACCGCAAGGGGACCTGGCTACATCCTCCCCCCGGTAAAATCCCCAACGTCCTCGCTTGGGACACAAATCAACATAACTATATACAGCAGTTATATAATGAAAAATGCATTTGAGACATAACTTAGCACATGCATGACTCTATACAATGTTACACAACTCTGTGAGCATCACAATCACAGATTGGATCTTGCTCCGAGAACACTGCTGAGTCTCATAATGGTGTGCCCCCATCTGATCATAGGCTACCCGAGTTGGAGGGTACCTGTTTCTTTGGCTCCGGCAGAGCTGTTCTTCGGCAACTCCCTCGGGGGAGTAATAAGCACAGTCCTGAGGCTCAGCCTCTTCCCTTGAGGGGAGAAATGTCTCTGAACAGTCTCTGTTAGGCCCAAAGCTCGGGCTCTGTGGATCCAACGGTTGGCCTGTTGGTGCCACCTGAGTAGGCTTTGGCCTACAGGGCCCTTTACCCGTAGCTCCTCCGGGAGATGCCCCTTCTGTGGAGTAGTCGCTTTGAGAGGGTCCCTCCAAAGGATCTTCAGTAGTGTCAGAGTGGGTCTCATTATGGACAGTCTCTTGACCCTGCTCTGATAAATCGGGCTCACCGTTGAGCTGTGTGGCCAGTACCTCAGTCTCTTCATCTTCCACTTGTGGAATGGGAATATGATTGCGATGCCATACCTTTACCCGGCCTTCAGTGTCTTTGATACGATAGACCGGGAGGCCAGGCATTTGGGATTCTATCTCATACACTCCGTCTCTCCAACGGTCGGCCAGTTTATGTTTTCCTGGGACGCCTAAGTTCCGAAGCAACACAGCGTCTCCTGGCCGAAGTTCCCGATATCTGACCTTATGGTCGTATCGCCTCTTATTATCAGCATTTAGCTTAGCTGTGGATTTCTCTGCCTGCTGATATGCCTGTTGCAAGCTGTCTTTGAGTCGTTGCACATATTTAAAATGAGTAGCATTATGTATCCCATCCATTGAGACTCTAAGACGCACATCCACTGGCAATCGGGCTTCCCTCCCAAACATCAGGAAGTATGGGGAGAATCCCGTTGACTCGTGTCGGGTGCAATTATACGCATGCACCAAGGTTTCTACATGTCGACTCCACTCTGATTTCTGGGCACTCTGTAGTGTTCCGAGCATGTCTAGCAATGTCCGATTAAACCGCTCGGGTAGAGCATCTCCTTCGGGGTGATATGGGGTCGTTCGGGATTTGGCAATGTTCAGCATTCGGAGCAGTTCCCTGATCAATGTACTCTCGAAATCCCGCCCCTGATCAGAGTGGAGGCGGTTGGGAAGGCCGTAATGTACAAAGTATTTTTCCCATAATATCTTCGCCACGGTGATGGCTTTCTGGTCTTTAGTAGGGAAAGCTTGAGCATACCGTGTATAGTGGTCTGTGATAACCAGCACGTTGCATATTCCCCGGCTATCCGGTTCAATACACAGAAAGTCCATACACACGAGGTCCATGGGGCCCGAACTCTGCAGATGACCCATGGGGGCCGCTCGGGTAGGCAGGGTTTTACGCTGTATACACCGGGTACATCTGCGACAGTGACGCTCAACGGCCTCTCGCATCTTAGGCCAAAAAAACGATCTCGGACCAGCCCAAAGGTTTTGTCGGTACCAAGGTGTCCATGATCATCATGAAGGGACTTCAGCACCAGAAATTGTAGGTTCTTAGGGAGGACTAGTTGTCTCCTATCCGGGTGGTTGTGATACTGTACCACCCGGTAGAGTAAGCAATTGTCTATTTCGAAATGGTCCCACTCCCGCATGAGTAAGGCCACCAAGTTTTTGGGTGCGCGCTTAAGAAGGGCAGGGTTCTCCTTTATTACGGCTCTCCGGATGATACCAATAACCGGATCTCGCACTTGGTAATCTACTAGGTCCTTCCACCGTAGTACTTTATCAGGCGTGATATTCATCCCTTTGGGATCACAGTAAGCAGCTGGGACAGCCTGCGACCGGCATCCCAAGGAGTCAGCAGCTCGTAATTCTGAAAAGGCCACTTGGCCGTTGACGATAGCGGCCATGCTACACATAGCTCTTACGCCGGGTCCGGGGAGTTCCTCCCATTCCTCATCATCTGGAACAGCGCTTAACCCGGGTCGTCGGGAGAGGGCGTCAGCCCCTATATTTAAGGGCCCCGGCTTATATTTCATAGAGAATCTGTAACTGTTCAGGGCGGCCAACCAGCGGTGTCCGGCGGCGTCCAATTTGGCCAAGGTATTGACATAGGTGAGGGGATTGCTATCTGTCCTTACTTCGAAGGCAACCCCGTACAGGTAATCGTGTAGCTTCTCGGTAATAGCCCACTTGAGAGCCAGGAATTCTAACTTGTGGACGGGGTATCGCTGCTCACTGGGTGTCAGGCTGCGGCTGATGTAAGCCACAGGCTGCAGGCCCTCCGGGTGCTTCTGGTGCAGGACGGCACCTAGTCCATTTAGGCTGGCATCCACGTGCAGGACGTATGGCTGTTCGGGATCCGCATACGCAAGCACGGGTGCTTCGGTTAGGCACTTCTTCAGTGTCAGGAAGGCCTGTTCACACTCCGATGTCCATTTGTCACCGAACGGTTGGCGGGCCGATACAGCCTTCTTCCCGGTCTCTGAAGGGTATATTTTCAACAGGTTGTTCAGGGGCTTAGCCTTGCTCGAGTATCCTTCCACGAAGCGGCGGTAATACCCACAGAATCCCAGGAAGGACCGCAACTCTGTGACGTTCTCGGGTCAAGGCCAGTTTACTACGGCCTCTACCTTGGCAGGGTCAGTGGCGATCCCTTTGGCGGACACTATGTGTCCCACGTAGGTCACCGATGTGTGGCAAAACCGGCACTTGTCTGGGGATAATTTCAACCCTTCGTTCCCCAGACGGTCGATTACCTTAAATAATCGTTCTTCGTGTTCTTCTAGAGTCCTTCCGAAGACGATGATGTCATCTAGGTATACCAGACATTCCCGTGGGATCATGTCCCCGATAGTCTTTTCCATCAACCTCTGGAACGTGGCCGGCGCCCCACATATACCTTGGGGCATACGGGTAAATTGATAGAATCCCAAAGGGCAGACGAAAGCTGTTTTTTCTTGATCTTCCGCGCTCATAGGTACCTGATAGTACCCGGATCGGAGGTCGAGCACACTGAACCATTGACTTCCGTTTAGCGCGTTCAGTATTTCTTCGATGCGTGGGAGGTTGTACTGATCCGGTATCGTACGGTTGTTCAATGTCCGATAATCAATGCACAGTCGTACGGATCCGTTCTTTTTACGCACCACCACTATGGGGGACGCGTATGGGCCCCGAGACTCTATCAAAATCCCGGAATCTTCCATATCGTGGAGAACGTTTCTCACGTCGTCTATATCTCGTGGGGCGAGGCGGCGTGACCGTTCTCGGAACGGGGTGGTATCACTCAATCGGATGGTATGTTGGGCACTGCGACTACACCCCACATCCATCTCACTAATGGAGAACACATGTCGTCGTTGAGCCAACTGCGTGGCCAGCCGCTCTTTCCACTGGGTAGGCAGTGTCGACTCACCGAAGTTGAAATTCAGCTCAACGACCCGCTCACCTGCGGCCGCCACCTTCACCTCGGGTGTGTCTACGACGGGGCTGACCGGATATATGCCCCCCAACTTCTGACCAACATCCAACTCCATCGGGAAAGGGGAGATATTCTGTACATACACGTGGGTTCGTCGTGGAATCTTGGTTGTCCATTCCCTCACCTCCGGTAGTATCTTATATCCTCACTGGGCTTCTTCTTCCAGGGTGCTCTCCAGAGAGAAAAGCTGATCCTCCCCATCTCGTTCAGGGTAGCAACACCAGACAGGCAGTCTCCGCACTCTTCCCGGTAATATGGTCGTCAGTCCGGCCTGGCGATTGTAGAGGTCTCCATGTCGCTCCAGGGCATAGATCCGATGGCACTCGTCTCTTAGAACTGGATCTAGAAGAGCGGTGGCTAGGGGTAACTCGTTAGTCTCTTTCAGGTACTGCCGGAACACTTCTTGTACTATATCAGCATTAGTGCCTAGAATGATCGGGTACTTGCATTGTCCTTGGGGTTCTGGGCATACCAAGGCCGCTAATTGCATGGGGTGTCGTTTCCCGGTGTTCAGCTGGAGTATTTCCATCTGCACCTGTATAACTCCAGCGATAGGGTAGTCTTCATTGCTTAGCCCCCGTACGGTCACGTGCTCGGCTGTTCTCAGTGTACAGTGCCGGAGGTGCTGTTCGTAGAACGGTTGATATATGATGGTCACTTGCGACCCTGTATCCAGTAGGGCCGATGCGTAGATCCCTTCTACTAATACTGGCACAATTGCTGCGGGGCCTACTTGGCTGTAAGCCCCTTGGTTGGGGGTGTCCGTCCCGGCCTCAGTATCCGCCGGGGCTGTGGAGTTCCCTTGAGGGGTTTCCACGTCAGGTTCGGCGGCTTGCGCTTGGCATACCATCGTTCGGGCGGGGTTTCGTCGAGTGGGAGTTTTGTCCTCAGGGGGTTCCTCCCGTTCTGGACAGGCCCGAGTGAAATGGCCCTTCTTACCGCATGTGTAGCAAAGGAGGTCCCTTGATTCAGAACGGCCACGGTACGGGGGAGGGGAATTGCGATTTGGCCTAGCTTTGGGGCCCGAGCCCTTAGGGGCGACCTCTTCTTCTGGAGTCGCAGGATTCTTGGCCTTAGCCCCAGTGGCTTTAGTTGGGTCACTGGGGGCTGACTCCTTAACCTTGGAGGGAGTATGCAACCGGCCATATGCCTCATGCTTGTTGATCTCATCTACTAGATCCTCCCAGCAAGGGGGGTCGTTCCGCATCAGGGAACATTTGACCAGGAGGGCGATAGGGTTGTCGGGAAGGGCTCCTTTCTGGAATTGATTCCAGCAATACTCATCCACCTGAGTGGACTTGATCTGGTCTCGTTTCCGCATATCCCATAGGACTTTCCTAATTCGGTGGAGATAGGCCGACAACTCCTCCCCCGGCTTCTGGCGAAGATTGAGGTACCTCAGCATCAGTTGGCCTTCATCCTCGGTTCGCCCATAAGCACACTCAAGCGTCTCCAACATTTTCTGAGCAGTGATATCTGCATGTTGATCTTTAGCCAGCCGTATAGTGATGGAAGCGGGGTCTGTAGACACTCCATTATGCGTTGTCGTTTGACTAGCTCAGGGCATGTCCATTCCTCCACCACCTGTGAAGTATACTCTATCCATGCGTCGAACGCCTCTTCGCCCGCTGGTGTCGGTTTAGTGCCTGAAAAGATTTTCAATTTACGATATTGCTGTTGCATTGATGCTTCAGCCCTGGCTCCTCCCAACTCGTCAAGACTTTGAGCTAACATTTGGATCTCATTTCTCCCACTTGTCGGGGCCGGTGCAATACTGAGCGGCGGACTGTGGTCGGCGGCTGCGCCTACAGTAGACTCACAATAACTCTCAGGGGAAGAAGACGAGGCGCACATATCCACCTCCTCTAAGTTCGTGTGAGAGCTGTCAGGTTCGGACTTGATGGGCCGCGCGGGGTACACCACCGCACAACTCGACTCGGCCGGGCCGTCAAACCACACACTGGATGGTCCTTGTTCTTCATTTACATCGTGCCCAATGTCCACTAACACCGAATAGTGCCCCTTGGTCTCTGTACATTGATCTACCAAGGCTAGGACGTTTTTACCCCGGAGATGAGAATGTTGGCGCAGAGCCACTCGTATGGCCATAGACGGGATGTCTATAGGGACGCCGCACACTGCCAGTGTGTGGGCCGGTGGCACTTCCAGCCTCGTAGCCCACTCATATACTTCTGAGCGCGACAGGCACGGGAATATGGGTGACATTTTAGAACGTCTGTTGAATGGGGCACCCCAGGTCTAAGATCTCAGCAGCGCCTCCAAATGTAACGGGTTTCCCCCCCCCCAATCGCAGATTATAGGGTGGGGGTGCAGGAAACATATATTGTTACTCAGCGTGGTGCACTACCTGTTGGCTCACAGGAGGGCTGAGCTTCCGCCACGGGAAACCTGGGGCACAATACTAGCATATACCATTACAATGATGCAGCGCCTCCACCTGCGATGGCTCCCGCCAGAGGGGAAGTGGTTCCTCGCAGGACAATACCCAATAACCACATACAACTGATTGTATAAGAACGAATACCTTTTTACTGATATGACTAGAACATGCAAGGTCAACAAATAGTAACAGGTGTCCCTCTCTAAAGGTAACCTGACTCAACGTTTCCTTACGGTTAACGCTAACGGACACCACGGCGGGTGTCCACACTTAATGCGTCACGGCGGACGCTACTGTCCCAACACAATAATCCCACCCTCAAGTCCAGTGAGTCCCACCCAAAGTCTTGCACTCCCAATACATAGACCAGCGTGTGTGTATTTGTGTGTGACTGCGCAGTCACTATGACAATTGATAGGCCTTGTTGGTGCACGTGAGTAGATGCGTTACCTGCCCGGGCTCCAGCTGCGGGTACTGCTATACCGCAAGGAAAACGCTGGGGTGTCCTCCAAAGGTGGGGTGAATTCCGGCGTGGATAATATCACCGCTTCCTCTGCCGTCGGTACCTTGATGATAACCGGGTTGATGTCCACAGGCAGCTGTCAATCCTTACTGAGCCTCCGCACTTATAGTCTAGCGGTCCCTTAGAGACCAAGCTTAGGCCCAAGCCTTTCGGCGGAAAGCGCAGCGTCCGCTGGATTCCTCACTAGCATATATATAAAGGGGCAGGGTCCCTAACCTAGGGCCTGTCCTTATCACACTCCGCTAGGGTGACTCAGGGCTATCTGGGGCCTAGGGGAGTACTGGCCTAGTGCCAGGAGTCACAGACTCCAGCACCCTACCTCTTACCCCTAGCTACTCCAGTCGCCAACTACCGTCGTGGTTCCTGCGCGCGAAATGTATCTCTCTGTGGCCAACAGAGCTCCTCTATCCCTATTGGCTCCCTGGCGTCACGGGGCCGCTCCAAAGTCTCATGGGACTTGAAGTCCTCTTGCAAAGCCCTCCTCTATAGGCTAGTCCTTTGCGGGCTTTCTGGACCTTTACTGCGCAGGCGTGAGCTCCCTGTAGTTCTGGAGTGCTCCTGTTCCTCGTGCATGCGCAATGCTCCTAACAATGGCGGCGCCCTGCTCCGCGAACCGACGGAACCACCACAACTCGATACCGGCTGCAACCCTTAGTACTACGCGGCTCGTGTACCAACAGAAGAGAAGGTAATACCGCAAGGGGACCTGGCTACACACACATATATATATATATATTAATTATTATCACTTGCCGTGAAGCGCTATGTACATTAATGGCGCTATATAATTAAAGATATACATACATACGTTTCCATTTTATTTTTTCCCCATAGTAACCATTAAGTACTAATGTCACTAATACTCTAATTTACTATATTATATTATTTTTATTTAATTTGACTGACAACTTCTCTTTTTTGTTCTGGTAGCATGTATTTTCCTATTATTTGTGTGTGTATATGTATATATATATATATATGTATATGTATATATATATATGTATATATATATATGTATGTATATATATATATATATATATATATATATATATATATATATATATATATATAAAGACAGAAACAGAGGATATTGCCGCTCACCAAATGTACGCAAAATATATACATATAGATAGGAGGTGCATACGGGAATTATCAACATATGTTAAGGCAGGGAAGGGTTAAAAGGAAAAACCCAAAAGAAATCCTATTTGCACTCACCTATACTATTAAATGGTTGGGAAAGATTCAATCCCTGGGTAAAAAACCCATATACCATTTAGTGATACACAGTAAAAATAGTTTATTAAACAGTTATGCAAAGACAAGTACACATTGTTAAAAAGAACAGGGAATGGGTGCAGAGAGTGGAGTGCTCAATCTGACCTAGTATAGTCAGCACGCAGCTAACAGCAGCAAATACCTATGGTATGTCCTCACAGACTAATGCATAACCCTCCTAATGTGCACACGTTCTTGTATGTTGCAGGTGGAGTTTGTGTACCATAGTCATAGAAAGGACCTCTAACACACCCAACCTGTATGTGGTAAGCGTTTGTGTCCTATCTAGAAGGAAATTGTGCTGTACTGCCCCAGTAGTTAAGAGCTGGATTCTGCCAGTGTCTCTAAACTATATATCAGCTGCCTCCTAAATCAGGGAATGTGTTGTGGGTCTCTCTTGGAAGTATTCCCTATATTATCTCAGATTCCCCTCATGTGGAGTCCTGACAAACAAGACTCCAGGCCGGAGACAAACCGTCAATCAATACGTTTACAGCGTTGTCAGCAAAGCAACAAGACAGATCTGCAGTACGGTGTAGAAATCTACAATCCCCCGCTGCAGTCTTAGCCCAGCCATATACAGCCTGGTATCTTGGGCAGAAGCAGCTCGCACAATGCTCTCCGCTCCGCACTCACTGATGACGTCACCAGTGTGACGTCATAAAACCGACGATCGTTTCGCGCGTCTGCGCTTTGTCAAGGTAGAAAGAGTATGGAAACAGTCACTGGATCCTGGCTATGGACGGGCCATGATTAGCCCTGTAGGTGCCTGTGGTGATCCTTATATATGGGGTAAATATACCGTTTTAATTCCCTCACGTCCCTCTTGCTGTTAGCATATAGAGGGCGTTTTTGCAATGAGATTCATATTGATCTCATTAATGTTTAACGAAAGCATTATGACATGAAAATGATGAAGGTCCTGCAGGGTGCAGGTGCAGGTCACCCCCTAGAATTAGTTGGTATACAGGGCAATTATATTTGTGCCCTTGTGATCAAGGTAAGTATCCTCTCATTTATTCCAATAAAACAATTCCTATGGATATAAGGGAATGTAGGAATGTGTGGACCTTAGATGACCGCCCCTAATAGTCAAAACGGTCATAGGGAGTATAAGACCCCCACTGTATACCCGGATCCCCATGATAATCCTATTAGCCCAAAAGCGCCTGATGGTCAGACTGAGTGGGACACGGGAAATGTAATAGTGACCGTGGTGGTAGTGACATTAGGATTCACGACTGGCAGTGGAGGGGATTGGGAGGATGGGAATATCACAAAAAGGGGGAGTAAATATACCCCTCATTGAGTCCTGTAGGGGAAAGCGTCTGAAGTGTGAATATCCATCTGCACTCACGTTGCATCAGACGCTTATCCCAGTCCCCTTTACGTGGCCCCCATGGTAGATGCTCTATGCCGCAGAATGTGAGATACTGGGGATCACCGTTGTGTTCAGCATGGATGTGGCGTGCGACTGGGGTATCCAAGGTGTTTCTAATGGATCCCAGATGTTCAAGGATCCTCACCTTCAATGCCCGATGTGTCTTACCCACATATCGCACGCCACATCTGCAGGTGATAAGATATATCACCCCAACTGTGAGACAATTGATGTAATCTTTGATAGTAAATACAGTGGTCTCCAAATGATCTGTGAAACTTTTGGTTGTCTTCATAAATGGGCATGCTTTACAGCGACCGCATGGGTAAGACCCCATCGGTCGCCTATCACCTAACCATGTTCTCTGTTGCTGTATTGAAAAATGGCTGTGAACTAGTCTGTCTTTGATGTTTCTCGCCCTTCTACAGGTCATGGTCGGTCTCTCCTGGAGCACCTGTCTAAGATCGGAGTCGTTCATTAGAATATGCCAGTGTGTCTTGAAAATGCCCCGCAATCCATCCCACTGGTTGTTGTAATCACCAATAAATCTGATGATTTGCTTCTCTTGTGACGCTATTTGCTGTCTATCCCCCAGCAGCTGTGTGCGTGGTGTATCTCTTGCTCTTCTAAATGCCTTTTTGATGGAGTTTTTGGAATAACCACGCTCGGCAAATCTCAGATCCATATCCACCGCTTGCTGTTTATACTCCTTAAGTGTTGTGCAGTTCCTGCGCAACCTCAGGTATTGGCCGGTGGGTATGTTTCTGATTATGTGCCCAGGGTGGTGACTGTCTGCACGTAGGAGACTATTTGTAGCGGTAGTCTTCCTATATATTGTAGTGGTTAACTTCCCATCTGCTTGTTTGGTGACAGTTAAATCCAAAAAATTCAAATTTGTTTCGCTTACCTCCATCGTAAGTCTTAAATTGTGATCATTCATATTAAGTCTATTCACAAATTGGCATAGAAGTTGTTTAGGGCCGCTCCATAACATTATGATGTCATCAATGTAGCGGCCCCACCACTCGACATGTCCTGTATACTCTGCCAGGGCATCGCTGAAGACCACTGTTTCCTCCCACCATCCTAGATATAGATTGGCGTAGGTGGGAGCACATGTGGTCCCCATCGCAGTGCCCTGGATCTGATGGTATATCTTTTGATCAAAAAGGAAGTAGTTCCTAGTTAATATAAAATCTAACAGCTGAAGTATAAAGTCATTATGTGCGTAACAACTTGTATCGCGCTGAATAAGGAAATGTTTAATGGCTTTGACTCCAACTGGGTGGGGGATACTGGTGTACAGCCCTTCTACATCTAATCCTACAAGTAGGGTGTCGGGAGTTACCACTACGTCCTCTAGTCTCAACAGGGCATCTTTTGCAGTGGTCTTGTAGTACTGCACCGACACACTTTATTCGAGCAAATACCCAGTATGTACCTGGCAGATACCTGGAATGCGCCGCTCCTCACCTCTGACAAGCCCCGTTGCGTTTGCCTTCCCAGCCTGGGTTCATGCCTGGCTGACGGGCGGCTGATCTGTTAAATGATAATGATTAGGATTTAATAGGCTGCAATGCTTCGCGTGTCTACCAGATGGCATAAATTCATGAATTGTAATGCAGTATATATATATATACTGTGCAGTATTGCAGCCAGCGGGAATAAAATGCTTCAATCCCTGCCTGGAAAATACCTCAATGCACTCGGGCAGAAAACAGTCACAAACCTCAATACACCCGGGTATACCCGAATTCGTGGGACTAGCCGAGCTCGAATAAAGTGTGTCGCCAGTGTAGGTCATCCATGACTAATGGTAATAGAAGGTGACAACCCATGTTTGCTTACCTGGGAAGCTATGTGAGTACCCAGGGAAGAAGTATTTGTGACACCAGTCTGTCTTAATAAAGTAACCAGTATGTTTAATAAAGTTCCTGGGGCACTATTTACCATTTGCTTACATCTTCAGCCAGCTCGGATGCCAGCACCCTGAGAAAAGGTATGAGAGACTCTAAGCGCCAACACCTGCAACAATCTATTTTTACTGCACTTACAGTAGATGTGACCCTCTTTCAGGGCCGGGCAAAGAGTGGTTACAGATATGAATTAAAAGGTAACTTTTAGTAATGATAGAATAAATTAACGAGACTGATTGTTATGTTTACTAGTGCTCTATTTATAAGTGATAGCCAGACAGGCAAAGACACTATGTCGCAAATATATAAACAATTGGTATCAACAACCCAACATCTAAGTGAACATATAGAAGATAATGAAAGTCAGAGCTGCCTCTGAGGTTCTCAGTATCTCAATGTTGTGTATGTTTAATTGATCCTCTTTTTGTGTATTTAATGCTCAGGGATACCTTTTTTTTAGGTTTTTAGAGCTATATCCTCTTTGGAGGAACCTCCTTTTCATGTCTTCTGCTTGTCTTTTGAAATCTGATAGTTGAGAACAGTTCCTGCAATTTCTTAAGAACTGTACTGTCGGAATTCCTCTAATCAGTGGAAATGGGGGATGGCTTTTGGCTCATAGATAGCTACTTTATTAGCCGCCGTTGATTTCCTGAATGTAGTGGTTTTTAATTGGTAATTTTCTGTCTTATGAATTGGGAGGTCTAGAAAGTATATTGAATTGAGACTTTCCACCATAGTTAGTGTTAAGTTATGGTTATTCATATTCAAACAATTGAGAAATTAATCTAGGCCGTTTTTTGTCCCTTTCCATATCATCAGTATATCGTCTATATATCTCTATATATCTCAACCACATATCTATATGGTTGGTTTATTTGAGATATTGTTCTGTGAAGACAACTGTTTCTTCCCACAATCCTAGATAGATATTTGCATTGTGGGGGGCATCACTGTACCCTTAATTTGTTGGTAGATCTTTTGGTTAAACAAAAAGTAGTTATGTGTCAGTACGCATCTTAGTAAGTCACATACAAAACTGTTGTGGCTGCAGTAACCCAAACTGTGTGTTGTTAAAAAAAATTGGATTTACAAGATTCCTACTTTATGTGGAATGTTTGTGTAAAGTGACTGTACGTCCAGACTAACTAAATACGCACCTTCATCCACAGTAATACTGTCAATGTGTTTTAGGTCATCTTAAGTGTCTTTAAACTATGAGGGCAATCCTGTTACAAAGCCGCTAAATACTTTATCAGTATACATGATGATTTTTTCCATACCTGACACTATTGGGCATCCAGGTGGTTTTATTGCATTTTTATAAATTTTGGGGATGATCTAAAAGTTTGCATTTTGGGACTTTGAACTGTGAGGTATTGGTATTCAACTTTTGAGACATTGTCATCGAGACCTTATTTTAGAATTAAATTGAGATTCCTTGTAAATGACTTTGTTGGATCTGTTTGTAATTCTTTGTAGCATTTTTTGTCCTTCAGTAATCTGAGATTTTCTTTAATGTAATTGTCAGTGCTAAGGAGTACCACATTGCATCCCTTGTCCGAGGGATTGATGGTTATCCCCTTCATGTTACATACTGTAGCTCTTTTAGTGCACTCTGTTTCCGTTTAGTAATGTTATTTGTTTTTCTTTTAACAGGGAGTTTTTCCAAGTCTGCAGTAACCAATTTGACAAATTGGCACTTGTTTCCAGATTGGGGTTAAAAATACGCAGTGCTTTGTTTTACTTTACTGTGCTTGAAATGTTATAAGGGTTTTTAAGTGTTCCGTACCTTTTCGATCCAAATCCCTTTTTGCCATATTTTTTAATAATTGTCTATCTTTTTTGTCAAAGAATTTGTGCAGCAGCATCAGCAACAAATAGCAGTCAGTCCCAAGTAATGTGTAATCACAGTATATAGGGAAATCACATCCAAGGTAACCCAAATACATTGTTTACCCCATTGGACAGTACTGTATTGAAGGGCGTTATATTGCACTGCCACTTTAATCATTTATTGAAGATGAAGGTATATAAGGGACAGAGTTTGGCAAGGAAAACTGCAGCACCCCTGACAAAATTTGAGCAAAATGCGTGGGGTGAGTAAGACCACCAGAGAGAGAGCCCAATCAGTTCATCACCAAACATCACCAGAGGAGTCTGAGCATCACGTGACGTGAATGTACTTGGCATTGACCCCCACAGATACTAAGGGAGACAGACCTCCGTTGTTTCACTGTGTCAGGTTTACTCAATCTGTTCTCTTTTATCCATAAATTTGTAAGTGCACTGTGCAGCTTTTATGTTTTTACTGTTTTTATTTAAAAAAATTAGACTATGTTTGCTGTTTTGAAAATTCTCTTTAAATACCCGATCTATGCCATATTGTAGACGGGAATCTAGAGTGGAGGAAATACTCAGTAATCTACTCACCTGATTCATTGGATCTACTAAGCAACATGCTTTATCAAGAAGATTTCTTGTGAGTCCTATTGAAGTGGGGATTGTTAATACACTTTCCATATTATACTATATATATATATATTTGTCTTTCTATCCCATGTGCTATAGGTTATTTTTCTTTCCGTGCAGTATATAGTGACTTCACATCCAAGGTAACCCAAATACATGGTTTACCCCGTGGGATCCCCCTAATTTGTGTCAATAGGTCACCAGAATCTAAATGAATGATGGCAACTTCCCCACATAAGACTGTAAATAATCAACATAACGGGATAAACTATTTGCCAAAAACCCAATACTGGAAATAGAGGGGAGATAGTGAAAAATGGGGGCTGTGGGATATGGATTTTGGGTATGGATTTTGTGGGATATGGATACATTTACATTCCTCATCTGAGAGAACATATAAGGTCTGTTCTACATCTATAAGATGCATGAAATCCCTCATAAATCTTTCAGTTTGATTGGTGGGAAGCTCAGAGTAGGAGCAAGTATTTGCATTTATTGTAACTGTACAGTATGTTCTTGTAATATTTTTTTTCTGTAATCTAAAGCACTGTATTTTTATATACAGTGTATATTAAAATATTCTTTAATAAGTAAAGCTTTGGGGCTCTGAATGAACTGTTGTACTCTCTGGAGAGAGTATTTACATTTTCGGATACATTTTGCAACAACAGATTTTTGTGTGTTAAGTGCATAGTGTTTTTCTATAATAAAGAGGGACCTGAGACCTTTGCAGACATATTTATGCATAATTCTTGGGTGGTGGAAGTGTTTATATATGATTGCAATTGAGTAAGGGGTTAATAATAACTAATTGAAAGTACTTTGCGGAGGAGAAAGGTGAGTTTGATAGAGTAGCCGTGTGTATTAACCCTTGTTGCACGTCTAACTCATGTGCTCACTTGTGTGCTGTTCGTGACAGATTGTATATGGGTATGGATTGAGAGGAGATATTGTTAAATTAAGGGATCTTTGCGAAGGTGAAAAGTGGGACAGTTTGCGGGCTGTGTATTTTACCCTTGTCCCGTATGCCGGTCACGTGCTCACAGGTGTGCCGTAAGTGATACCGTCCGACAATAAGATAAGGTCTCTCATAACCAAACTTTCAAACATTGTTAACTATGTACCTTTGGCATAGATTCCGCGAGGATGGTCCAGCCTTCCTGAAACAGCTGGGGATCAGCATACCTCCAACTCCTGCTGGGCCCCAGTCGGAATCTCACCCAGTGTCAGAGGTGACCTGGACCTTGGCAAGATCAAGATGGGACCCCCAACCTCACTACGCAACACCTCCGAGGACGTCCAACGTGAATCTGTCCCAGGACTAGAGGTGCCAGAACGGGCATAACGCGACTCCCATCCCAAAGGCAACCCATCCCAAAGGCAACCCAAATGCTCCTGAAAAGTTCTGCTCCTGTTCTGCAATACATCCGAGGTAAAGGCCGGTGCACTCCCTTACACTTTGTAATAAGATTAATTTTTAATATAAGCTCACAACCGAAAACTCCCTGATGCTCCTCCACTTTCATAATCCGACCTGAAAGTTAAACACTTTGATCAATTGGCACTAGAAAGAAATCTCCCTTCCAAAGACAAATCCCACCAAAAATTAACAGACTTTGAGAACATGTGCTTGGAGGCAGAAGAGCAGCAGAAACTAACATCTAGACTGTACGGTGATCTTTCATTCCCTGAGATAGAGACTCACGTCAAGCTTTAATTTATTAGACACTGGCAGGCAGACCTAGAAGAGGAACTGGAAGTGCAAGACTGGGATGATATCTTTGACACTTTAGCCAGGTGTTCAATATGCACAACAATAAAGGAAAATGCGTACAAAGTACAGTAATGTTGCAGTGGTAGAAAACTGCCGTAGCTATATCGAAGTACGTCCTGCGCTACTCTCCTTTATGTTCCAGGGGTTGTGTGGAAGAGGCGTCTTTTCTCCAGATGTGGTGGTCATGCCCCCAAATCACAAACCACTGGTGCAAAATTAAGACCTGAATCCAACAGAACCTAAATGTGGAGATACCTGCAGACCCTTGGCTTTTCTAATTGAACAGACACAGCCAAAGACTCAGAAGGGATGAGAATAAATTGATCTCACACATTTCCATGGCAATGAGATCTGAGATAGCCAGAATATGGAAGCAGAATAAAATTCCGACCTTAAATAGCATAAAGAACAAACTGGTATATCTGCCAGATGGAGAAAATGACAGGCTTCCCGAATGATACTTGCCACAATTTTCAGAAGGTCTGACAATCCTGGCTCATTCATGCGGATAGCCCTCATGTAAACCCCACCTACGCCCTTTTAAAACAATATCCCAATCCAGGTACAGGGACTGTCCTGGAGTCAAAAGGTAAGGCAAAGGGGAGGGAGACAGAGGGTGAGATTTCTGAGGTCCCCTGAAAACAGCCCACAATTTGACCGGCTGTACACTAGCTGAATATAATATTTGTAATGTGAAGAAAATTATACAAATTGAAACATGTATCTTCTTCCATGTATTGACAAGGCACCACACCCTATCACCTATTTTATCGTGTACCACTTTCCCCCTCATGCTGTACTTGATGAAACTTTTCAATAAAGACAAAGTTGAAACAAAAATGTTTTTACGTTTCTTCAACCTACTGTAGAGTTCCAATGATTGAAAATAGGGGTTAAGGGAACTTATCACTTTGCTCCTCCCATAACTCCCCCAAGTTCTGCACTGCACAAAACTCTTCAAATGTACTGTATTAAGCCTTTCCCCATTGGTTATAGATGACCTGGAGTCCATACCTAAGGGGAAACAAATTTACATCCTTTATCATTAGAATTAATGGACAGGGCATCCTCACTCATCGATGGATCCTGAAAATAATTTTTTGACGTCCGGTTGCATACAAATTTATGAACATCTAACACTGTTTTGAAAAGAATAAAGTCCATCATGGGTCAAATGTACAGTAACACCCCTGTCAAGGAGGGAAAGTTCCGAAGAAGAAAGTTGACGACCCGAAATATTTATAACATTCAATGAGTTCTCTAAAAATTATTTTCCCGTTTGTTTGCAAATCTGCTTCAATCTTCTCTTCTTGCTTCTTCTGGTTCCTTTAAAGTTTTGAAGTGAAATGTCTATGCTGGCACCTACCATATGAATTTTTTTCCTGGGAGTGAATCGCCTTGATGGAGACGGAAGTGCAGTCCCGGAAGTGACGTCACTGCTGACAGAAGAGGCTGTAGGAGTGTTGGCAGCTCACAACAGCACATGCACAGATACCACCACAGTCTGATACCACCACTGGAGTCTCCACCCCGCCACCATCAGCCACCTCCCCTCCTCACAGCCAGACTCGCCCAGACTGTGATGTCTGTGACAACTAGACTCCGGCCTCATCCTCCCCAGGGACTTTAACAGTGGTGGGCCTCTGAGCATGCCCGTGGGCCTCTGCGCATGTGCACCATGGCCACGGGTCTCTGTGCATGGCCACGGGCCTCTGCGCATGGCCGCGGGCTTTTGTGCTTGGCCGCAAGCCTCTGCGCATGCGCACTGCGGGCCTCTGCGCATTTGTGCCACCAACTATAGGATGGACCGAGGGGTGGGGGCAAAGGTGCCAGGAACACCGGGCAGGGAGAAGGTGAGAGAGCCGCGTCCCCCAACTGGAGCAGACACAGTGTTACACACACCCAGAGTCACACACACACACACACACCTAGAGTCACACACGAACACACACCCAGAGTCACGCACACACAGTCACACTCACACCATCTCACACGCACACACACCCAGAGTCACACTCGGTCACACACACACACAAACACTTCAGGAATTCAAAGTTAGTATATAGTACTATACTATATAGTTAGTATTCAAAGTAAATATATTAGGGCAAAAAGCTAAAACAGGGGGGGGGGGGTGCCGTGCACGTGCGTTCTAAGTCACACTTCTTTGTGTTTTGTCACTGAAATTGTGTTTCGATTTTTAATTAAAAACATCACAAATACAATGTGTGACAAAACATAAAGAAGTTTTACTTAAAATGCACGTGCTCGGCACACACACAATTTTGTTTGGCTGATGAAAGTATTGCTGTGAAGGTTTGGGGTTCTTTCTTTGATCCTCATTTCTCGATGGACATCCCTAAAAGGTACGGCCATTCTTTCTAGAATAATTGGAGGGAAATAGGCTGTCTCAGTGTCCGAGGGCTGGACGTGGTGTAAAAGCCTGTCAGGACACTGATAATCTTCCCCCGTTCACTCAAAGAACCGTGAGAGCACCGCTCTAGCTAAGTGGCAGCTCTCGCGAAACTGGTTGGACCCGCAGTACATTCTGGGATCCGTAGGTCGGCTGCTTCAAGCAGGGTGGCCGTTTGGTGCTCCAGCAAGAACGGTGCGCAGAGACTGGACTAGGAGCCGGGGTCGTACAGTCCTCACCATCTGGTGATACGGGGAAAAGATACCAGCGATGCCCATAGTGTGATTTTAAATTTGAAGGGTTTAATATACTACATCACATGAATATTTATATTATATACCTAATAGAGTTCTTTCTCTGCTCTCTTTGTTTTTTTGTATATTGTGCCTTTTTTGCCCCGGTGGATCACGGGATAGGATTGGAGCAGCGGGAAACTCTGAGTCCAGTAAGAAGCAGGAAGCTATCAGCGCATTCGCCACCAAACTGTTCAAAATCTATATCTTGGAAACCAACTATTGGGGACATCTTAACATGGAGACCTCTTGGGATTTTTTTTTCATTTTAAGATCATTTTCCAAGGTAACAATATTGCATCATACTCGGGTATCCTGCATTAATAGCCTCTCCAATCGCTGAAAGCTACTAGATCATCCATTATAAAAATAAAAATACAACAAAGCTTCCAACTAAAACATTTTTTTATTTGATAAATAAACAGTATTTAATACAGTAGGGAGATAGTAAAATGAAATCAGCTTTGGGCAATCAAATTGTATCACAAACATATCCAGCGGATTCCTACTGTAGGATTATTCGCTGAAAGAAACAGCAAAGTTAATGTCAAAATAGTTTCTTGTTCCTCAGCCTGCTCATGGGGAATGGGATACTTAAATAACATAGACAAACTTAAACCAATGCATCAGATACTGACTGTCAAGCATAAGTAAATATTTTAATTATAAATACAGAAAAGTAAATTCACTGTACCAATATATACAGTTTTAATTTTAAAACAATGTTCAAAAACGTAACATTAGAACATTCCCATTCTGAGGTGGTAAAAAAGAAAAAAAAAGTGTAGAAAAGCTGCATCACTTACTCTGTACGAAAACATTATATAAATATATATATATTTTTTAACAAATTGCCATTACTTTTTATTTGTCAGACTGGTCGCTTGCAGAACTGGAATCCTCCAGTATTTTTTGGTAGTATATTGATATAAAATTGTATTTCTAGAGCATAAATTGGAAACTACAGTACTGTGCTGGGAATTGCTTGGTCAGTCAGTCGTGATCACACTGAATCATTCCTTTTCAGGTTAGGCACAGAGGGAATCTATGAATAGCCTAACAAAAATAGTACATATTGTAGTTTTGTGATCATTGTTGTGATGTTCAAAGTTTGGCACTCTGTTCAAAAGTTGAAGCGTAATTAAGCATATCTTGGACTAAAGATAAAATAATAAAATGTAGAGAAGTTGACTTCCACTTTAATCTGACTCAACTGAATGCTTCTTAGTAGGAATGCAAAATAAATGGTAGTATTGTGTAAAAACAATGGGTCTTGCATTGCAAATATTGACACTGAACATTGATTTTCTTGCAGTTGGCAACATGTATCAAACCTGTTCATACTTTTAAATTAATGGTCTAGACTGAGTATTATACCCTAAAGTACACAAGGGAAGGTGCACTATAATGATGCTGATCTTGGCTAGTTTGTTCCATCATGGAACAGTTTGGTATGTCTTAAGAAATTGGAAAGTATTTAGAAGCCCTGAAAATATGAATGGTTGCCATCAGTTTGAGAAACCTTCAAGTCTCGATATGTTTTTGTGTTGCTAAGTGGGACAGGACTATTACCCCTTCAGTGCCACGTGAAGTTACACGAGAAGGGTAGATGAATGCATCCAACCTATTTTATTTATAGTTTTATTTATATGGAGGTAGAACTGGGCTCCTGGAAAAATTCTGATTCTAGATTTTGGTATGACCTGTTCCTGCATCTGTAAGTCCATAGTACGGATTTACTATGGTTTAGCCTCATTACCTGTATCGATGTCTAAATCACATTAAATGCTGATGCTGCTTCCATTACTCAACAAACATGTGGTTGTCTAGCATTGTACAAATGTTACAGGGATTTAAACAAAGTGCTGCCCCATATAGTATCAGACAGGAGTGAGATCCTTTTATTTAAAATGCTAATTACTAACTCTATAAGACTTTGATGGAATATGCTTTTCTTTCTTACCTAATCAAAGCTCCAGGGACCCGCCGCCTAACTCCATAATCAGTTTCCAAGATACTTACCAGTGAATTTACAGCGCTGTAAATACCCATCCAGGGGTAACAAAGTGGCAGCCAAACCATGGGCCAATAGGAAGCTGCAACATCATCGGTTGTGAGTTCCTAGTGGATGGCCAGAAAATAATACGGGTAACTTCACCGTTAAGTAACTCGGGTACCAGAGGGTCGCTCGAGATGAAAATAGCTTGATTCAGTTCCGGGAGACCACGGTTACCATACTATAAAAAAGGGGAGTTTTTTTAAGCGGGTATTGCTGCTCACTTTTTGGTTGTGAGCATATTTTTCCTCTGTTTCTTTTTATGTAAAGGATGTTAAGAAATATTTTTGTATATGCGCTGCCCATTTGACCTACAGAATGTATTAACATAATGTAATAATTTACATTTGGCCAGCATTCCTAGTGCGCACAGCCCTTTTTAAGGTTCTTTGGTTGCCTTTATTGTATACTATACATTTTTCATGTAAGTCTGGGGCACACCTGTGCTGCTAGGTCTCAGCCGAAGAATGCGATATGTATTTTGGAAAAAGGAGTTTTTGTAGAGTTCTCCTGTGGCTCAAAATTAGCAAAAAATATTTTGAACCTTTTTTCCTACTCTCTAAAGTTTATGCATTACTGTATATTAGACCATAACAATGACTTTGATTCATAACATTTGTCTGCCCTGAGCACACGTCAGTCATAAAACCAGTGATTTGGAATTTAATGAATATTATTGGTTGACTAGAGATTGTATTCCAAAAAATAATAAATGTTCGCAGCACACAAAAGAAGGAAAATACTTTGTCCTTATGAGATTGTATTCCATTCGGACAGTATTTCATCTATATTGAACTTCCAAATCTTACTAATTTTGGAAGTGAACCTGCCCAGTAAAGCATCATCAAAGTATTCTCTTTTTTTGTCCTCATCTACACCACACCTCTATCTTTATATATATATATATATATATATATATATATATATATATATATATATATATATATATATTTATATATATATATATATATATATATATATATATATATATAATTTGTCTTTCTTTCTGCTCCAATACTTGCCTCTCAAACGTACTGCTTCCATCCCTGTTATCCCTCTTTACTGATGTTTTCTTTTTGCCAACATCTACTTATGCCACCTGCTTCCTTCGTTTGTTTCCCCTGCATGCCTCCCTGGTGGTTATCTACTTTGCCCAACCCAAACTGGTTCTCTGTTTTTTTGCTTGCTCCTCACACTGCTATCCCCACTAGCTGAAGTTTCCCTCACCCCCTCTCACTCCTACGAGGAACCAATGAGCTGGGACCAGGACTGGACGCCTCAGATAGAACAACATTAAGTATGCTATTTCTTTAACTCCTTTGTTGAGGAACAAGCAACACACCGGGGAAAGGAGTCAAGTGGCCACAAACTAAGGATCTTGTAGGGAAATCAGGGTCAACGTCAAAAGACACCCTGGAATGAAAATGCAAGAAGAGAGATCAGCTCAGTTAAAATGTGCGGCCTTGAACTGCTTTATGCTGCACTCCTCATTATATTTCAAAAAGCCCAAAGCCTAAATGTCCTCATCCTGGATGTGCATATGGAGGCTGACCATTTGGAAGTTTGACCTTGGATGTAAACAAACAATGTATTCACGTGCTATACCCCTATCAAAAGAGCTTACTTTTTTTTGTGGAGTGATAAATACTTAAAATATACAACTAGCATTTACACAGTCCTAAACTGTACTACAAATTGTGGTGTTTAACTTGGTAATAGCCAATATCAAGGATTCCTGTTGTCTCAGAAGCTTGAGCACAAATAAAATATCCACATTTGTAGGATGACTAAAAGAAAGTTTCAAGAGTTAACTTTCACTACTGACTGAGGACGGTTTTCTCTTATTTTCTCCTCTTCGGTCTCCTCAGGAACATATTCTTGAGCAGTGTGTACATTACAAAGAAGGATAGATGCATACTCTGGAAACACAATGTTTTTCTTATAAAGTCCATGTGCTCGCTGTCATGGTTTTCAGGGGAAGGAGCGTGGCGAGTTTCAGTTATTTTTCTTTGAAGATTCGGCGTCCTTCACAATTTCCCAGCAGCTTGGATGATAAGAAGTGATTTCACTGGCCCTCTGTTTCAATGGGTAGTCAGACACTGTGCAGCTGTGTCCTTGCGGAGTGTTACGTTAGTGTGCTGCGGGGCAATGCCCTTTCTTTAAACTCACGTTGTCAAGTCCAATTTGTCCTGTTCTCTCTTTCCCTCTCTCCCCTTTGAAGATAATCTGCAAAATTACATAAACCCAGTTAGGGGAGAAGGTAAACATAGAGGGAATATTGTGCTAGCCTGCATGAAGCATTTTTTGTTAAATTAAAAAAAATATATGCTTGGGTGCAGATGATACCTGTATTTGATTTGCGTTACCCTTGGATAACAGCTGTCAGGGTTACTCAGGTCTCTAATTTTTAAATCCTACTCCAATTGAGTATATTGGAGGGTTAACAAAGTGAAAGCACTCCTCCATGTAACACATTTTCTATAATTCCTTAGGGGTCATTTGCAGACACACAAAGTTATGGTGAGTAAAAAGTGACAAAACCCTTCCACCGTACAGCGTACAGGAAATACAAATATTGTACCACTTGTGAGCACAATCACATGGCTCAGACAGGTATGCAACCCTGCCTTTCCCCATTATTATTTCACGCACAGGGCTTCCACTGCAGCCAGGGATTCTGGTTAATAATATGCAAATGAGCACTCACAGTGTGTCAAAAAGTACATGTAGCCCTTTAGTGCCAGTGAGACCTCCAAAACATTTCAGACCAAAGCAGTAAAGGCCCCAGGAGTTAAACACATTTTTGGGTATCCAATAATTTAGTGATTTTGAGTAAGAAAGGTACAAAGTTGTGTTAAATACCAGAGCATAAGGTCGGTATATGTATACTTTATTAAATTAATCACATATTCAGAAGTGATCCTTATGATGTACAAGCCTTTATTAAACAGAAATTCTCTGGTACATAAGAAATGCTGATTAGCAATGGAACCTGAAACCACTGAAAATTAGATATTTGCCGCAGGTATATTTTTTTAGATTAAATGAATAGACAGTGTATGTATGTATGTGTGTATGTGTGTATGTATGTATGTGTGTATGTATATATAAATACAGTATATATGTGTATATGTATACATACATACATACTGTATATAAATCAGGGGTGGACAAAAATATAAAATACTTAGGACAAGCTAGAAGAAACCACCAATGATTAAGTGGGAAAAGCAATAAACGCTATAAAGGATGTGAAGGCTCCTCAGGTAGATGGAATTACGCAGAAGTGTACATTGATATTATAAAGAACATTTACGAGAAAGCCAGATCAACCATTGGATGAACATTACATGAAGATACAAGCAAGCTACCTTTAGGAAGTGCGATAGGGAGACACCATGTCACCAAAGCATTTCCCAGCAACGCAAAGAATTGTTCAAGACATTGAATGTGTAATGTAAACCCCATATGTTGCGTTACTATATGCGTTAAAAGGAGCTGGATACTAAACACCTGTCCCTCTAGGTAAGGTGTTCACCAATGACTAGGCAGAGACTTAGCTCTGCCCCTTTTCTGCCCAGAGACAGGGGGTGAAGGGAAACAACTCTTTAGTTGCACCATTAGATCAATGCAATTTAGGTAGTTCATATTTACAGTATCATTCATGGATATGTTCCAGAGGTCCAATTCTCCTAACATTACACAGGATCTATTTAGTTTAGGTCTTTCCCAGATTTTTGATCCATCATTGGTTTCTTCTGGAAACTTGGATTCTGCTATTCCTGGCTCATTACAGGTAGTCTCAGATTCAGGTGCTAATTCTCTCAGTGGCGATGGGATGGGCTCTTCTGACACATTTATGACACCAGTTGATGTTATTTATTCTTCAGTCTAAGGGAGGGTTTATAGACACGTTTTATACAGTGGTACTCCAAGATTTGGAGAATTTGTGTGAATAATATGCAGTCATATAGTAAAAATAAAAATCTTTCTAAAGAAGAGCAAGCCACCTTGAGGGATCTTAAGAATCTTGACAATGTCATTGTCAGGCAAGCGGACAAGGTGGGAGGCATTGTCTTAAAAGATAGGTCAGATTATCTTATGGAGGCCTATCAATTGTTATATTGATAATTCGGGAATTTCTTATGTGTGCACAAGGAAAGGGAACAATTAGTTCCTTGATGTTCAAATATCTGTTCGTGCAAAATCCTAGAACGCCTGTCTTCTACCATATCCCTAAAATCCAAAAGACTCTAGACTATCCTCCTGGTCAACCAATAGTCTCGGGGGTGGAGTTGATTACATCAAATATGTCCCAATATGTTGACCATTATCTTCAACCTTATGCCATCAAATTGAAATCTTATTTGAGGGACACTTTGTATGTCATCAACTCCACCTCCGGTATTCTTTGGAAAAGCCCCTACCTTTGGGTGATGTAGCCTCACTTTATACATGCATTAACCATCACAAGGGTTTAGGTGCAGTCAGACATTTTTGGGAAACTGATGTTACACTATGTGTCACCCAGAGAGAGTTCCCTTTGTCCAGTATATTATTTATATTGCAACATAATTATTTTTTATTTGAAGATAAATATTATTTACTGACCTGTGGTATGGCCATGGGACCCAGATTTGCTCCCAGCTATGCAAACCTCTACATGGGGCTGTGGGAGAGCATTCATGTTTGGGGGAATGCACGGCTGGGGGCGCGTCTGGTATATTATGGCCGGTACATAGATCTGATCATTGTTTGGAATGGGGACAAAGAGGAATTGTCCACCATACTCTCCTCATTCGGGAACAATGATATGGATCTAAAATTTACATATCAAATCGATCCCTATCAAATAATTTTTTTGAATCTAGAACTCTCCGTGGGTGACGATGGTAGAATTATAACAAAAACTAATTTCAAACCAGTTGCCACTAATGGTTACATACATTCATCTAGTAATCACTACAAAAAATGGCTAGAGAACATCCCAAGAAGTCAGTTTCTGAGGATCAAGAGGAATTGTTCTTTAGAGTCGGATTTTGACACGCAAAGTCAACTACTAGTCGAGAGATTTGTGTCAAAGGGATATGGTAGAGGACAGGTGCTAAAGACACTGGAGGCTGTAAAACAGACGGACAAAGTTCATCTTTTGGAACAATCCAGGAAAAAACTACAAAAAATAGGTGATAGAAACATCAGAAGTTATTCAGCTGATTTATCCTATGAACTCCCTAAATTTATTACCAAATATAATCAATGTGCACATCATATAAAAAAAAGTATTAAATAAACATTGGAGAATTTTAATAATCGACCCCATAATTGGTTCAAGGCTACCTAAACAGATCCCAATGGTAAAAAAAAGAGCAAGGAATATGAAGACCATTCTGGTGCCAAGTAAATTAAAATCTGTGAAGTCAAATTGCACAGCCAATAAAACACTGGTGAGTGGTAACTTTCGGTGTGGGAGAGGGCGTTGCATTATATGCAAGCACCTCAAAACTATGCAGAAGATTGTTTCAAACAATGACCACTCAGAAAATATTGTGATAGGCTATGTCAATTGCCTATCTACATATGTGGTTTATGTGATTTCTTGTAATTGTGGACCACAATATATCGGAAGGACGAATCGCACTTTAGCAATACGCTTCCTTGAACATCGTCTTAATGCAATAAGGGGCTTCCAAATGCAGTTTATCTAGACATTTTTCGGAAATACATCATAAAGATCCTCAGTCTATGATTATCATGGGCTTGGAAGCCGTTCCTCCCTCATTACTGGGAGGAGACAGATTTAAAAAGTTTTGTGCTAAATAAACATTTTGGATATACACACACGGTACCCTATTCCCAAAAGGGTTCAATCAGTGCATCTGCGTCAGTACCATCATATAGACCTTTGCCGGTTCCTCTCTCACTGCATATAGGTGTCTCATCTGGGGAGGTCTGTGTTGAGCATATATTGTTCCCTCCCTTGATATACATTTATTCAGTTAATACAACATTATTATAACATTGCTTTTCAACTGGATCTTATTTTGGCAATAAGAAATTTCATATATATTGATAGTTGAGAAACAGTATAATTATTGTAAATATTAGAATCTCTACATTACATAATATCTTTATTCATTCAATTAAATAAATCAGAGTTATTACAAACACATATAATATCTGGTCATATCATGGATTGTCTTTTCCGCTGGCCCTTTCTTTTTTTTGATACAGCGTGTTTTCAGTAAGCTGTTAATAACATATTTTTCGTTGTGCTCTGGCTCAGCATGCGCTATCCAGATAGATCAATATGGTTTTCATTAGACTAGCAGTCTCTTTTTTTTGTTGTAAATTACAAGTAGTAATAATAGTCTAGAGTAATGATCCTTTAGCTATCCAGCTTTACCCATTAATATTTGTCAATTATTTTCAGAGTATTAATCATGGTGTTTATCACCTTGAATCAGTTTGTATTTTTGAGTCTGAGCTATGTATGAATAAATGAGCGCATCATATCCATGCCAGTCTAAGTAATTGTCAAGTTTTTATGATATTTTATATAGAATGTATCTCTCATTATGTATCCATGTCATTTAAGTACACTATAGGTTGTTTTTGTGTATTATCCCATATGCTCTAGTGTTGTAGCTTTAAATATAAAAGTACCAGGATACATTGCAATGCCACTTATTATCTACCCAATACCAGCTAGCCTCTCTGGATATAAATATGAGAGGATCCAGAAACAACCTCAGCCTCTGCCGAAGTTGCAAAAACGCAATGAAACGCGTTAGGTGGAACTCATCTCCTACTTGTGCTGAAGCAGCTCCACACCGAGGAACCAGAGTCCCACTAAAGACTACAGCAAAGAGGAAATCCCATGCAAGTCCCATAGAGTGCCGGAGGACAAAATTTGAAGTGCACCATCTCCACTTCCGGTTTCCATTCTGTGAAGGGCATCCTACACCACGGCTGATGCATGAGGGAGACACTGCGCGTACCTTGTTACTTCCAGCTTTGTTTCTCTGAAAGCTTGTCCTGTTTGGATAACCGATCTCAGCAGCGCCTCCAAATGTAACAGTGTTTCCCCCACCAGGTGGGGGTTTGGCCATTACGGTTCATGTGGTGCATGATACCTGCTGGCAACAGGAGGGCTGAGTCATCTGCCAGTGGTATTTCTTTACAAAGGACTAGGCTCTTGGGGTTCATACCCTACATATCTCTTTAGCAGTGCACCGCCTCCATCTGCCGTCGGCTCCAGGAACTGAAGGTGATCTCCCACAGTAGAACTATTATCTCTCCCCCCAGTAAGGTCACACACCAGGCAGGAGGTATATGCAAACAGGAACGGTTTATTACTCTTCTGTACAGTACAGGAACAACAGCAGGCTTCTGCCCAATGCAGTCTCTCAGTTACCCAGAAAGGATGGTCCTTGGACTGTCACTACAGACAAAGGGCACCCACAGCCATTCTAGCTCTTCCCTGCCTCCCTAGCAGAGGCAGAGGTATGGTCCACACTCATTCTCCCCCGGATGGAAGAGGACTGGAGAAGGCCCAATAATCAGCCTTTCCATTGTGTGACCTGCCTTCCTCAAGTGGGGGAAGGCACTCCCGAATTTGGGGTGGTACAGCCCTTAAGGACAGCCAGGAGGGGGGCACCAGGTCGGGCTCATGATTGGTCATGCCCAGGCCTGATGTCACCGCTACCCGCTGTCAATCAAGTGCAGCTCCTCGGAGGGGGAAAACCCCATATCAACTACTGGTAACTTGATTGTACCAGGGTTTACTGCCAGGCAATCCGTCCTAATGTTCAGTGTATGAAGTTACATTGTTCAGCAGGTATGAACAATAAAGTTATAGTGGCCTATCACTGAAGTAAGGGGGGCCTATGACAGAAATAGGCTGGCATACTGGCCACTCCCCAGGAAAGGAGGGGGCTGCTCTTCTATATAGTGTAGAGCAGCGGTGCGCAAAGTGTGAAGGCGCGACCCCCAGGGGGGGGGGGGGAGATTTTGCTGGGGGGCGCAGGCAGTTGCAGAGGTCCTGCACTCTTCCCCCAGGTATTTAAATTAAGTAAGGCCTCTGTAACTGTATACTTACCGGGATTCAGCCGCTCTGTGACGCTTCGTCATGGCAACGAGGCGTCAAATGATGCCGCGGCGCCATGTGACGTCATACGGGTCAAATGACATGTTAGGTCACATGACCTCGCAGCGTCATCTGACGTGGATGAAGGTAGGCGGGGGGCGCGAGAGCTGAGGGGAGACAGGGGGCGCAGCACTAAAAGTTTGCGCTCCCCTGGTGTAGAGCAGTGAGTGAGAGTGTGGGCTGTTGGTTCTGTTCTGTTCAAGTAAGGAGTGCTACTGGAAGAGATGCCAGAATATGTAGACTTTGCATAGAGAACTGGCTGAAGCCTAGTCCAAAATGGGATAGGGTACAATGATGTGCTGATGCAGCGGCCATTATTCAAACACATCTCGGCGCCGATTTTGAGTTCTCCGCTGTTCCCCACGCAGCATGAACGCGGCCAATCGCCCCAGGCACCCGCGCTTATCGCGGATGTTTTGGTTGAATTTCATGGATTCTGTTTCTTCGTTTGCAATAAAATGGATGAATTGTAATGTGTACAGTACTGTGCTACTGTGCTACTGTGTCAATTTCATGTTTTTAATAGCCAGAACACTCAAATTTGTTTTTCTGCACTCGCCACGCTCGCATCTTAGTGCGGGAAGGCTGGAATTCATCCCGCGGTTTCAAATCGGGATTCCGATGTACATGACGCGTGAAGTGTTCGAATAACGGCTGCTGCATCAGTACAATTCAGTGCATGTACTATGAAGATGAATAAACCTCAGTCAAATATACCTTTGGTGTAGTCTTTGAAGTATGATAATGACTAAAGGAAGAAGATTTGTCCATGAGGTGCATCCCGAAAACTTCAGGAGCCTCTTGGACTGGAGGCGCTGACCACTGAGGAATTCACCACAAACCTGTCCTGACACTCCCCACAACCCCGCGGAGATCTCCGGCCTTCTGTTTGCCTCACAGGTATGACCACAGCAGCTACAGAATACACTGGTAGCAAACACATTTCCCAGAGGGTAGGGTAAAGAGGGCTACACATATACATATATATACTGTACATATATATATATACACGCATATAATATATATATATATATATATGATACCGTGTAGCTCCCACAAAATCAGGAGACAGCACTCAGTCTTGCAGTACAAATAGTGTATTAGAAACAAGGTACAGAAATTCCAACGTTTCAGTCCCAGAAAACGGGACCTTCCATAGGGAGATGCATCTTAATATTGTGTGGTGAAGACCTACTCTCAGTCTCAAACCAGCAAAGCCAGTACAACCAACCTCACACTGAAGAGACCCACAAGGTCGAAACAGTCTGTCTGTGAGTGGGTTTACTGGCTTTGCATCTCATCCCAGCCTATGTTTAAAAGCTGTTTTTAAAGCAGCATGCATTGGCTTAAGGGTTGTTCATGTAATGTGAGCTTGAGACAAAAAGGTGGCACTGTGTGCTCATTTGCATGCCATTTCCCAGAATCCCTTGCTGCAGTGGAAGTGCTGTGTGCTGGGTGATAATGGTGAAAGGCAGGGTTGCAGACCTGTTTGAGACATGCAAATGAGCATACAGTAATATTTACAGTTGCTATATATATATATATATATATATATATATATATATATATATATATATATATATATATATATATATATATATATATGCAGTGCTTGACAAATCACCCAAAAATCTACTCGCCAAACCAAAAAATCTACTCGCCACCTAGCCCCGCCCCCAGTCCCGCCCATAGCCACGCCCCAACCCCGTTTTAAAAAAAAAAGAAATGTAATAAATTTCTAGTAAGAACAACATTCGTTTTTGACATAAGTTTATATTTATTGTAGTAAATTTATACTTTACTACAATTAGTCCTTGTTACGTGTGTGTGTGTGTGACTAGTTTCCTGCACCCATTAACCAGTGTCTGGATGCCCCCTCTTCACAATATCTAAAGCAGCAATCCTGCCTGGGATCTTACCTGATCCGCAGTCCCTAAATGTCCAGGTACCCGCATTCCCGCAATGTTATACATTGGAGGGGATGTGTTCCCTACCTGTTTTCTGGGTTAGGGGGGATTCCGATGTCTTCCGTGTGACACTTGAATCAGATCTGGAAGAAAGCAGTATAAGGTAAATAATATATCCAGATCCAGAGTCTGGGAGAGAGAGAGAGAGGGAGAGAGGGAGAGAGGGAGGGAGAGAGAGAGAGAGAGAGAGACACAGACAGAGAGTTAGAGAGACAGATGGAGGGAGAGGGAGAGAGACAGATGGAGGGAGAGGGAGAGAGACGGAGAGGGAGAGAGAGAGGGAGGGAGAGAGAGAGGGACAGAGGGACAGAGAGAGAGGGACAGGGAGGGAGAGAGGGAGAGAGACAGAGGGAGATAGACACAGGCAGAGAGGGAGAGAGACACAGACAGAGAGGGAGAGAGACACAGACAGGGAGAGAGACACAGGCAGAGAGGGAGAGAGACACAGGCAGAGAGGGAGAGAGACACAGACAGAGAGGGAGAGAGACACAGACAGGGAGAGAGACACTGGCAGAGAGGGAGAAAGACACAGGCAGAGAGGGAGAGAGACACAGGCAGAGAGGGGGAGAGACAGAGAGGGGGAGAGACGGAGAGGGGGAGAGACGGAGAGGGGGAGAGACGGAGAGACGGAGAGGGGGAGAGGGGGAGAGACGGAGAGCGGGAGAGACGGAGAGGGGGAGAGACGGAGAGACGGAGAGGGGGAGAGACAGAGAGGGGGAGGGAGAAGGAGAGAGACAGAGAGGGGGTGATTGATTGACGTGGAGGTGACTGACTGCGGGGTGGTATTACTGACTGTGTGACTGGGTGGTATTACGGACTGTGTGACTGGGTGGTATTACGGACTGTGTGACTGGGTGGTATTACTGACTGTGTGACTGGGTGGTATTACTGACTGTGTGACTGGGTGGTATTACTGACTGTGTGACTGGGTGGTATTACTGACTGTGTGACTGGGCGGTATTACTGACTGTGTGACTGGGTGGTATTACTGACTGTGTGACTGGGTGGTATTACTGACTGTGTGACTGGGTGGTATTACTGACTGTGTGACTGCTTGGGATTACTGATTGGGTGGGATTACTGACTGTGTGACTTGGTGGGATTACTGACTGGGTGACTGGGTGGTATTACTGACTGTGTGGGATTACTGACTGGGTGACTGGGTGGTATTACTGACTGGGTGGTATTACTGACTGGGTGACTGGGTGGTATTACTGACTGGGTGACTGGGTGGGATTACTGACTGGGTGGTATTACTGACTGGGTGACTGGGTGGGATTACTGACTGGGTGGGATTACTGACTGGGTGACTGGGTGGGGGGGTGAGGGGTGGGATTACTGACTGGGTGGGGGGTGGGATGGGTGACTGTGGGGGGAGTTACTGACTGGGTTACTGACTGGGTGGGATTGGTGACTGGGTGGGATTACTGACTGGGTGACTGGGTGACTGGTGGGATGGGTGACTGGTTGACTGGTGGGATGGGTGACTGTGTGACTGGTGGGATGGGTGACTGGTGGGATGGGTGACTGGGTGGAGGGGTGACAAACTGGGGGGGTACCTCTGGTGTCCTGCATATACACGTTCTCACACACACACAGGGGGGGGGACACACACAGGAGGGGGGGGACACACACAGGAGGGAGGGGAGAAACACCCCCGCAACTACAGTATCTCCCGACCCGCGTGGGCAGCAGGAGCGGGGAGGAGAAACACACGCACTACTACCTCCCGACCCACGCGGGCAGCGGGGGAAGGAAAATCACCAGCGCCATTACCTTCCAGACCGCGCGGGCAGCGGGAGCAGTGGGGGAAGGAAAATCACCAGCGCCGTTACCTTCCAGACCGCGCGGGCAGCGGGAGCAGTGGGGGAAGGAAAATCACCAGCGCCGTTACCTTCCAGACCGCGCGGGCAGCGGGAGCAGTGGGGGAAGGAAAATCACCAGCGCCGTTACCTTCCAGACCGCGCGGGCAGCGGGAGCAGTGGGGGAAGGAAAATCACCAGCGCCGTTACCTTCCAGACCGCGCGGGCAGCGGGAGAGGGGGGGGAAGGAAAATCACCAGCGCCGTTACGTTCCAGCCCGCGCGGGCAGCGGGAGAGGGGGGGAAGGAAAATCACCAGCGCCGTTACCTTCCAGCCCGCGCGGGCAGCGGGAGAGGGGGGGGGGAAGGAAAATCACCAGCGCCGTTACCTTCCAGCCCGCGCGGGCAGCGGGAGAGGGGGGGGGGGAAGGAAAATCACCAGCGCCATTACCTTCCAGCCCGCGCGGGCAGCGGGAGCAGTGGGGGAAGGAGAAACACCCGCGCCATTATCTTCCAGCCCGCGCGGGCAGCGGGAGCAGTGGGGGAAGGAGAAACAGTGTATTTAAATTGCATTTCATTCCACCCACCTCCACATCTGTCCAAAATCCTCCATGACCGGATCAGTGCAGGAGCTGACACAATTATACAGGAGGATATTCAGTATAAAGGAGGAGGAGCAGACGCACGCACACACCTCTCCCCCGTGCAGAGAAGGAAGGGCAGTTTTAAGTCCTGGCAGCTCCATCCCGCGTCACAGCCAATCAGCTAGAGGAATTTTTTTATTTATTTTTTCCGAGCAGGGGATTTTTTTTTTTTTTGCAGTGCAGGGGAAATGTTACTGGCCACGAGCCAATTTCCGATCGCAGCTGGCGAGTTGGCGACCGGGTTTGTCGAGCACTGTATATATGTATACACTGCATATAAATCAGGGGTGAACAAAAATATAAAACAGTTAGGAACCACTATTTTTGGGGGGAGGGAGGGGGGGCATGCCAGGTAAGACGATTGGTCAACAATAAAATATTGTGCACTTATTATAAAGATAGTTCAAGTAGTGTCCCGTGAAGGAGGATACAAGCAGTGCACAGCTTGTTGAGCAAAGACAAATTGACAGTGGCTGGATCAGGTATTCAGATAAAAAATCCCTTTATTGGGTCATCCAAAAACGAACACTCTCACAGACTGTGAGAGACACCTCTTACGCGTTTTGGGCACAACCTGTCCTTTGTCTTTGCTTAACAAGCTGTGCACTGCTTGTATCCTCCTTCATGGGACACCACTTCACTGATCCAACGGAGCCGTTGCACGCCGAATACAGGACATTAATCTGCCTCGTGTGAATACTTTATACCTCTAATCGCTGCCTCATTAATCTACATGTCCCACTGGAGAGCAGTATTTTCCTTCTTTGTGGTGTTGTATTGAGTGTGAATATGCACAGACACTCAATACAACACCACGAAGAAGGAAGATACTGCTCACCTGTGGGACATCATTTCTCACAACCAGATAATTCCATAAATGATTTAAAAATCAAAATCCTCAATGGAATGTTTAAAAGCACCCAAGAACGGAAAACATTTGTACTCAGAATGATAAGACTCTTTGACACCAAAACAAGAGGACTTAATGCAGATATGGGGTTTCTCACACACTATCAGAATTGTTTACCTACCCATACATTCCCCCCCCCCACAGCATGCCCTTCCCCCCCCCCCCCCCCACACAGCATGCCCTTCCCCCCCCCACACAGTATGCCCTTTCCCCTCCATGCTGTTACTTGTCACCGTTTTATCACCCTTCCAATGTTTTCAAACATCACTTTTTCACCCTACTTTATCTACATCTCTGTTTTTTTCTCTCCTTACCTAATCTTTAGTTTAGCGACAGAATCTTTAGTTAATCAGTATTGCTGACATGAGGAAGAGAGAAACACTCTCGAAAGCTTGTCCTATGATTTCAATTGTTAGTCCAAATAAAAAAGCTATCACCTAATACTGAAGTACTCATTTATTCTGATGATATATATAAATATATATCATCTGAGATCATATAGTAACATTATAATGCTCCAAATATTTCTTGACAAATTGGTCATATTGTTACCTTTCCAAGAAAACCCTTTGATTGAATATACTTTAACTCTTCTTTGTTTAGATAACTACATTGTCGCAATAGTAGAAATGTCTTTATTTGTACTTACGCTTTTGATACCCTTCCCTTGAATATTTATATGTGTCTCTCTCCATCCATGGCCTCCATTTCTTTCCCACGCTGCAGATCCATGGGCACCGGTTCTCCTTATAAAGACCTGGAGTCTCCCAGAATGATCCCCAGATACAAGGTGCCTAAATGACAGGCACAGGTCCCCAGAATAAGACAGCTGTCCGAGAGGAAGAACCAAGCGCGCTGCTTTCCCTGCATGGCCTTTGGCCTCCACGACAGTCAGATACTGACCACCTGTAAATAAACCAGCCAACATCCAAATCAATGTTTGTAAATACATCTTTGATGTGAACTTAGTACACAAAGACCATGAGAACTATTTATATCATACTAGCTGAAAGCATCCGGCGTTGCTCGGAAATTCTAAGAAACCCACCTCATCCCTCACCTCCTCCTCCTACTCTCACCCCACCCCCCACCCCCTAATCGCCTAGTCATCCCTCCCATGACTTTCCTTTAATACCTTATGGTGTCCCCAATTCTTTCCACTTCTCTCCTTCTCCAGCATTCTTACTTTCTCCTCTCGTGCCAACTGACTTCCTCACTTTCTTTTAGTCTGTTTTCTGTGTAAACTATATAGCTATCTGACTCTCCTTATCTGCCACCAGGGTGTGCGCATTTTTATGCCACTTTATGATGTCACGTGCCACATACATAGCCCCCAGGTACAACACATGGAACCAAACGTTCCTAGCAACACTGGAAACAAATGCAACAAGGAATTGCTCTCCTGACGAAGGACGCAGTTCCAAAACACTTAGAGGTTACACAGGGGTCACCTGACGCGCATGCGCACTGGCTGAGGTAGGATCGCGGAGGAGTGCTGGCGGAGATTCCAGCATCACATGCGGATACAGTCCGGACTGACCTTCAGTATCCCCATGTGGTAAGCCTGCTTGTCTCCTTCCGATTGTTCCCACTTCCCTCAGTGCGGATTATTATTACTGCTTTCTGGGTCTGCATAGTATCACTATCAGTAGGAAGCAGTTCTTTTGTTTCATGACCTTTTGGTCAAGTGCATAGCACTCATCATATGCTTTTATGTACTACTGGGAAAGTTATGGGTTTTTATTAATCAATAGTTCTTTTCCTAGTGGGTTTTAATTGTTGTTATATATATGAGGTCGGTTGACGTGCTAAATAAAATTGGTTGACACCTTGTATGTGATTTTAGCAGTTTATTTTAGCATCTCCATTTAGTGAGCCCATGCACTAATCCCTGGTGCGCTTTGTGTGCATTCTGCTTTTTTCGTTCCTAGCAACACTCCCTTTTGGAGTGTTGGAGAGGATCCAACCCATGACAGTTCGCCTTATTTTGATACATAAAGTAATCCTTCCAAGTTTGGTTGTTCTAGGTCTTATAGTTTGGGCGTGCATAATGAGACACGCCGACAGACAGACATTCTGCGATATATAGTAGATAATAATCATTCTGTGTAAGAGGGAAATTATTTGTTTTTCTTACTTGTTGGAAATGACATTATTAGGTCAACCAAATATGAATAGGCACAGCGTTTGTAACATAACTATTGTGCATTATATCTAAAAAGATTGTGGAAGAAGCACTGAGGAGCAATCTACAGTATGACCACATCCAAGTCAATGTTCGCATAATGAAGTGTGCATGTTTTTATTGCTTCTTCAATTTTGCTGCCTTACAACTAAATAGAAAGGAGACTACAATGCAGTTATTAAATAAATGATTCACTTATGAATCCACCCAAACATCCTGTTACATGAATACTATTCTGTGCGCTTTGTAAATTGAGCTAGATAAAATGGATTTTGGGTTTACTTTTACCACACAGGTACTACTAAATTGTTTCTCTTTAGATGTATTACCCATATGACCAACTCAAATTAGGTCTCTCCGAAGTAGCTTTGCACTTTAATCATGTTAGTGCAGGCTTCACATGCATGAGTTTCTTGCATTGTGCAATAATCACAGGGAGTACATCGGCTTGTACTAAAATAACTGCACTTCACACACAAACAAAATAATCTAACAAAATCCTCCATCCTGTAGCACTCTTTCCATCACACTGAAGTGTGTTTGGAATTGTTGAAGGCTCTTAAGAAAATCCCTTTTTACGCTCCACCAGGGGAGCCTCGTAATCCCCTTCCTCTACTTCAGGAATGAATTCTATACACAGATACTTAAATACTATAGACAGGTCTGGGAGCATCACTTCACTAAAAATGTTTGTCCATTAAGATACCGACATTAACGTTTTTGAACAGTTCACATTGCGAGTTGCTGTTATATGTCAGATTTAAACAAAACAACCTCTATACAACATTTAGGTCCATATTTACTGAGCAGTACTCAGCCATGAGACACTGTACTGTCCATTCACTTAAGTGGGCTGTAATGTGCCTTACAGCGGTCTAAGATTTGTAGAGGTTAGCACCACTTAATAAATATGACTCTTAGGCCTAGATTTAGTAAAGGATACTATAGGTCAGGGGTCTCCAAACCTGTCCTCAAGAGCCGCACACAGGCCAGCTTTTATGGATATCCCTGTGTCAGCACAGGTGGCTCAATCAGTGGCTCAGTGCTTGACTGTGTGCGGTTCTTGAGGACAGGTTTGGAGACCCCTGCTATAGGTGGATTACATTTCGGCGTTATTAAAAAATGGGATCACTGCAATATATTTTAGAATTACCTCCATATTCAATAAGAATTATTTACAGTAGGGCCCCGCTTTTCGGCATGTCGCTCATACAGCGTTTCCCAATTGTAGCATCTGAATAGGTAATTTGGCGGTGATTACCTCATTTATTGCATTAAAAATATGGCTGACACCTATACACTAAAGCCTGTGGCTCTAGCGAGATCAATAAATGAAATTGGCATTAAACATTGATAACAACAACTGTTTCATTTATCGATCTTTAGTGAATCGAGGCCTTAATGTTTATAGATTACAACATTTCAATCAATTAAAAGTCATTTAGCATTCATAAAGGCAGATGGTGCTATGTTACTGGAAGACATTGTTGTTTTACCTGACTCGTCTTTGACTAGTTCCCAATGTAAATCATTTTCTTTATGCCTGATCCAGCCACACAGGCCATTGTCAAAATTACAGCTGTCAAGCAAAGCACCTGCAAAACAAAATGCAAACCGCATCATAAACACACTCCCTGTCATATTCATGATTTCCTTTATTTATTCTTTCCGCATTCTGACACCCGATTGAAAAGTCATGACTTATATTGCAAAGCAATCAATGCCAAATGAGTTTTGAACTTGAACAGGGGAGAGCCGTGGTCCGGAGGCCTCAGACCACGAGCAAGGTGTGTGTTGCATTTTGCATGTGTGAGTTGCATTTTCTGAGTGTTGCATTTTGTGTGTGTGTGTGTGTTGAAGGAGAACAACATATATTGTGTATGGAGAAGGATTTAGGAGTGCTTGTAGACAGCAGTCTTACCAAAAGTGCCCAAAGTCATGCAGTAGCTGCAAAGGCAAACAAGATCATATCTTGCATTAAATGGGCAATGGATGGAAGGGAAGTAAACATTATTATGCCCCTTTATAAAGTATTAGTAAGACCACACCTTGAGTATGGAGTACAATTTTGGCACCAAATTAATAAAGGGGATGGACAATCTAACTTATGAGAGGCTAGCTAAATTAGATTTCTTTACATTAGAAAAGAGGCGTCTAAGAGGGGATATGATAACTATATACAAATATATTTGGGGATGGTACAAGGAGCTCTAAAAAAAAAATTATTCATCCCAAGGGAAGTACAAAGTACTTGGGGGCATCCCTTAAGGTTGGAACAAAGGAGATTTCACCAGCAACAAAGGAAAGGGTTCTTTACAGTAAGGGCAGTTAAAATGTGGAATTCATTACCCATGGAGACTGTCATGGCAGATACAATAGATTTGTTCCAAAAAAGTTGGACACCTTTTTAGAAAGGGAAGGCATACAGGGATATACCAAATATGTAAACATTCGAAGGATGTTGATCCAAGGAGTAATCTGATTGCCAATTCTTGGAGTCAGAAAGGAATTTATTTTTCCCCTTATGAGATATCATTGGATATATGACACTGGGGTTTTCTGTTTGCCTTCCTCTGGATCAATATACTGTAAGTACGGATATAGGATCAAGTATCTGTATTCTAAATTTAGCATAGGTTGAACTTGATGGACATATCTCTTTTTTCAAGCTCATCTACTATGTAACTGGTAACTATATGTAACTATATGCAACTATGTAACTATGTTGCATTTTCTGTGTGTGTGTTGCAATTTTGTGTGTGTGGAAGGGTGGGTAATTATTTTGGGGGGGATTGTGTGATTTTTGTGGGAGGGGAATTGTATGGGTGAGGGGGAAATGAATGTGAGGAGGGAGGGATTGAATGAGAAGGGGATAATTAAGTGCTAGTGGAGACAGCGGGTGGAATGAGGTGGGGGAGAGAGAGAAATACATGGGGTGATGGGGGAATAGTAGAGGTGGCTCACGAAGGTGTGAAAGTGTGGGGGGGAGGGCCAGAAGGCCACTGACACATAGGGGCGCCCCAGTCAAAACTCTAGTCCTGGGCCCCAAGAAATCTGTCGGCAGCCCTGTAAGACTGTATTGTATTTTCCATTCAGTGTAATGTCTATCCCACCGCCCCAAACTTGAACAGTAACAGTGTTAGTATTTTTAATGTAAGTTCTGCAATGCTGGACTCAACCCTTCAACTAAAAGCCACAGGCACCCCCACAATGACTTTTTCTTGCCTCACATGAGCCAGGACATTTCAGGAACACATAAAACACAGAGCTTGAGATATTCATGACCACCGAACTTACAACAGTGAAAATGGCCACCAACCAATAAACAAAGAAAACACAGTGGAGGAAATGTACCAATGTAAAGGAACTGTAAATATAAGTTTGTTTTGACGCATTGCTCCATTTTGAACATTTTTACTACATTTGACACAAATTGTTACACAGAAAAGTTGACGGCACTTCGAACCTGGCAGATTTTTTTTGACGTGTGTGTCATGTGACGTCTCCTTAACTCCTCCTATTGACCCAAACCGCAAGCTGATGTACAGTACTTATTTTTTAATGTTATACTGTAGTACTTCTGGAGTGGAATATTTATTTTACTGGAGACCATATTTTAAAACACGATACTTTATGAATCAGAAAAAGAACAAAACATATATTTATTTTTTTAAATATATGTATTATAAACTAAACACACAATGATTATTAGAACATTTAATCTTAGCTATCATCTAATAAAAGTCCCAGGAAATATGGCAATCAAAGAACAGACAAACAAAACATAATAACAGACCAACAAAACAGTCAATATTGCAGCCCAATGTATATATTCAAAATAAATATCTAGTATTAAATAGTACCAGGATCATCGTTTGCTTCATACTCATCAGCGCTGAGCCCCTTTTCAACTTCAAATCTATCAAAGATATTATTTTGCCCTTCATGACGTGGAACTGTAAGACAAAGCAAGTCATATGGTTTGAGTTAGAAATAAGTCTCGAGGCTGGATCGCATTATAGAAGAAACTATAAGATGTATAGGAGGTTATTTATTATAGTGCAGAAAGGGGTACAATTGCACAGAAACTCCCATTGAATTGAATATGCAGTATCACAGTTTCACAATTAATCAATGAAGGTTTGTCATCAATGTTAATTCAGTCCATCTTGATTTATGAATAGTAAATTTAGAATGACTTGTAGTATGTACCCTTTCTATCTTACCCTTAAATATATAATATGTACATTTTTGAATGGTGTGGCCACCCTATGTTTTTTTATAAATGAAGTGAAAGATCTTTTGTATATACTTTTTTTGCATATACTGTATTAATTTTTTTGTATATGTATTTGTATCGGTAAATCCTTGTAAGCCATTTTCAAATCTTTATTTTTAATGCAATGCCACCTTTAAACTGGATTAATTTGATGAATAAAGCTATAAATGTGTACGGTCTTTATAATGTTTTATCCCTGATGACCATGGCAAAAGGTACAGTATGTGGAGGCAGCAGTGTATCAGCAATTAATTTAGCCGATATATAACATAATAGTTTTTATATCTTTAATCAAGTATGAAATAAGACATTTTTTAGCAATACTTCATCAAAAAAAAGTTTTGTCTGGTGCAACCTATTGTGATAATATATAGTTGAAAGTATGTTGAGAATCGCTACAATTTCAGATGCTCAGCAGATGATGTCTGCATCCAAACTAATTGTTTAGAAGCATGCTGTCTATACCAGAACGAGGCTGAAAGAAAGCCCTTGAGAAAGCTCCAGGGAGGAGTGAAACGTGCGTCGGGTAGGCTGTGGGTGGGCCAGTGTAGTGTGTGTGTAATTGGATAATGTGTAGCTTCACGTGAGACTGCAGTCAGAGCGGTGGGATCTTCGCTCCTGAACAGACTTGCAATCAACACTTTCCCTCTCTGTATGAGAGTGTAGGCAGCACCTTATGAGATCTCGTTTCTCTATGGTTCACTGTGCCTCACAATAAGGCAGGGGTGCGCAAACTGGGGGGCGCACCCCCAAGGGGGGCGGGAGATTTTGCTGGGGGTGAGCGGGCCGTTGCATTTAAATTAAATGCCGGGTGATTGCGCGAGGCCCCTGCAGCATTTTACTTACCCAGATTTAACCGCTCTGTGATGCGTCGCCATGGCAACACGGCGTCAAATTACGCTGCGGGGTCATGAGACATGACGTCACATGCATCAAATGACGCCTCTGGTCGTGACGTGACATGAAATGACGCCGCTGTGTGATTTGACGCAGCTCTAAGATAGAGAGGGGGGCGCGGGCGACGCAGCAGGGAAGACAGGGGGGCGCAGCACAAAAAGTTTGCGCTCCCCTGCAATAAGGGATAGCCTTTAGCTTATGGTCCCAACAGGGTATTAAGTATCAATAATTGCACCAAGTCTGATTAAACTATTGCTGCAACAATAAAACAGCCCAATAGTCAACTTATATATGATTCAAACTGTGTCTGTGATAGGGTCTGTACTTAGCAATCATTGAAAGTCTAATTGCTGCAACAATAATAAATCCTAATAGGCAACATATTAATAATCTAAACCAGGGGTGGCCAGTTCATGGCCTGCGGGCCACTTTGGCATTTGACGTGGCTCGCCATCACCCACCTCCCATATCTCGCCGGCCCTGGAAGTTGGGCCCAACTTCCACATCTGCCCACGGGAGGAGAGGAGTGAGGAACAGGGGGGGGGGGGGGGAATTAAGTGACAAGAGGAGGGAGGATTGAGTGAGAAAAGAGGAAGGGAGGAATTGAGTGAGAGGAGGGGGAGATTGAGTGAGTGAAGAAGAGGGGGAGATTGAGGAAGAGGAAGGAAGGAATTGAGTGAGAGAAGAGGAGAGGGAGATTGAGTTAGTGTGGTGGTGGTGGTGGTGGCAGGGCAGTAGGACAGTTGCCCATCAAAAAAATTGTGATTATTTATCGGCACGCCTGAAAAAAATGTTGGCCACCCCTGCTCTAGACTGTATCTGTGACAGGGTCTGCACATTGAAATCACTAATCAGACCAAACACACAGATGTCCAGTATGTAATCATTGAACGTTTAATCATCAATTAATTATAAGCAACAACCTCCCATTTACCCACAAACTCAGGTCCACCACTTTTAATGAAATTCATAGGCATGATAACGTCTTTTTATTTTATTATCATTTAGAGATGAACAGCAGTTGTAATTGTATATAAATAAAGGTTTATATGAGTCACATTCTCAGTTGTGCATTTAGCCTCTAGAGTAGGTGCTTTTTCTCATACCCTGGTCATTGCTCTATACTTTTAACTACTACATATACACCTCCCTGCATCCAGAGGGGAAAGATGTCGTAAGACTGTAAATACAGATGGAGTATCATTTACTTGAATTTTGGACACAAGGAATCTACAGCTGAACAGAGCCTGACCCGTGACCCGATCACGGCTTCCCCACACCCCAAAACTCAGTGCATTAATTTCCCATAAGGATTAATGCTGCGGGGGTCCCTGCTTCTGAATGGGACTCCTGCTGCATTAATTGTACCGGGCCACCACCATTCTGGAATAGCTGCACAGAGGGAGAAGAGAGAAGCGTTCCTTCTTTCTGTGTGTCCCCGTACAGCTCTTTAAAATTAAATATGACAGAAGACTACTAACAGGGGATAGTGAACCTAGAGCAGATTCTGCCTTCCTTCTATAGTTGTCTAAAATAGTAGCAAATGTGTTACATTGTTGAGTACCGTAATGTTTTCAATTTCATAAGTGGTATCGTACCTTTATATGTGGGAATTTGTGGTCTACCATTTCCCTCCATTTTCCTGGTTGTGGAGAAGCACTGTGGCTCGCAAATGTATCATCCGCCAACTAGGTATTAATTAGTTACACCAAAAATATCCTACTGTACTACTAGAGATGGGCAAATTTTTACCCCTCCCCCCCCCGCGAATTTGGATCCGCAGCGGATCGGCCAGCTCCTTTGGTCTGCGGATTTCAGTGGATCAATATCAAAAAGGGGAATTCGCGGTTTGCAGTTTTTTTATTATTATTACCGATACACTCCGTGGATTCTGCAACCAGTAGATAGATTTGTAGAATCCAATTCGCGGATTCAACAATCCGTTGACGGAGTCTTGGAGAAAAAACAACTGAAGATACAGTATATGATCCAGCTTACTAAAGACTATGGATGATATATGAGAGTAAAACAGAAGTGGGCATACATCTTTAGACACTAATAAAATGTGACTGGTGGCAACTTGGTAGAGGTATGGCATTGTCCAAACTATATACTATACACACACACACACTAGACATTTTATTTATTTTCTCCTTAATTATAAATTACTAGCTGATATACCCGGCGTTGCCCGGAGGCAGGGAGGGGGGGTGTGAAAGGCAGGAGGGGGGGGGGCGTGAAAGGCAGGAGGGGGGGGCGTGAAAGGCAGGAGGCGTGAAAGGCAGGAGGGGGAGGCGTGAAAGGCAGGAGGGGGGGCGTGAAAGGCAGGAGGGAGGGGCGTGAAAGGCAGGAGGGGGGGGCGTGAAAGGCAGGAGGGGGGGCGTCAAAGGCAGGGGGGGGCGTGAAAGTCAGGAGGCGTGAAAGGCAGGAGGGGGGGAGGTGTGAAAGGCAGGAGGGGGGGGGCGTGAAAGGCAGGAGGGGGGCGTGAAAAGCAGGAGGGGGGGGCGTCAAAGGCAGCGGGGGGGCGTGAAAGGCAGGGGGGGCGTGAAAGGCAGGGGGGGCGTGAAAGGCAGGGGGGGGGCGTGAAAGGCAGGGGGGGGCGTGAAAGGCAGGGGGGGGCGTGAAAGGCAGGGGGGGCGTGAAAGGCAGGGGGGGGCGTGAAAGGCAGGGGGGCGTGAAAGGCAGGGGGGCGTGAAAGGCAGGGGGGGGCGTGAAAGGCAGGGGGGGGCGTGAAAGGCAGGGGGGGCGTGAAAGGCAGGGGGGGGGCGTGAAAGGCAGGGGGGGGGCGTGAAAGGCAGGGGGGGGGGCGTGAAAGGCAGGGGGGGGCGTGAAAGGCAGGGGGGGCGTGAAAGGCAGGGGGGGTGTGAAAGGCAGGGGGGGTGTGAAAGGCAGGGGGGGGTGTGAAAGGCAGGGTGGGGGTGTGAAAGGCAGGAGGGGGTGTGAAAGGCAGGGGGAGGGGGTGTGAAAGGCAGGGGGGGTGTGAAAGGCAGGGGGGGTGTGAAAGGCAGGGGGGGCGACACACACACACACACACAGTGTCACACACACACACACACACACACGTCACCTAGAGCGACACACACGCGACACCTACCTCTACTTCCGTCCGCCGCCATCTTAGGCGCCGCGAGGGAGGAAGGGGTTTTTTTCTGCCGCCGCCATCTTAGACGCCGCGAGGCAGCTGCAGCCTGCCTGGCCGCTGCCTGTTCCCCCGCCGGGGATGGAGATCAGCGGAGCGGAGGGAGGGTAGAGGTGAGCGGAGGGATGGGAGAGGTGAGCGGAGGGAGGGGAGAGGTGAGCGGAGGGAGGGGAGAGGTGAGCGGAGGGAGGGGAGAGGTGAGCGGAGGGAGGGGAGAGGTGAGCGGAGGGAGGGGAGAGATGACGCGAGGCAGCTGCAGCCTGCCTGGCCGCTGCCTGTTCCCCCGCCGGGGATGGAGATCAGCGGAGCGGAGGGAGAGGTGAGCGGAGTGAGGGGAGAGATGAGCGGAGTGAGGGGAGAGATGAGCGCCGGGTGTGTGGGGTGTGTGTGTGTGGGGTGTGTGTGTGTGGGGTGTGTGTGCGAGCCGAGGGGAAGAGAGTGGCAGTTGGGTGACGTCACACCCACCAATCTGATTGGCCACAGGCTGAGGACCAATCAGATTCACCGCAGCTAGTACCAACCTTTGATTTTATATATTAAGATATCTTCCAACTTCTTTACATCTGAATTAAATTTAAGAAACTTAGGGCCCTATGCAGAGAGCAGCGCTAAAATAAATTGGAGATGTTAATAAATTGTACCTGTAATGGTGTGATTTTATGTCCATATGCAGAAAGGCCCAAAAACTGCATTTAAAATCATGTGTGATTATGGAGAGTTTCAACCGGCGAGATGCGCGCTGGTGAAACATGTTTGAAAAAAAACGCGTTTTTTTTTCTTCTTTTCCCTCTCGCCGGTGAGCTCCAGCTTCCTGCCAACTTTTTTTGGCGGAGAAAATTGTACAATTTCTCTCTATTTTAATGGCGCGAACAGCCACTAGATGGCGATTGTGCCTTTCTGCATACGGCGGTTTAAAAGACTGAAGAAATATAGGTTCTCGCCAGCCGCGCGGCGAGATTTACAAATAGAAAAAAAAATGGTGCGTTTTTCGTAACCCGCCATTTTCTGCTGTTTTCAACGCAAATTTCTCCAAAAAATGGCGATATTTACTATAGCGCTGCTCTCTGCATAGGGCCCTTAGTGAGTTCTTTATATTTATTGTAGCTTCAAGAATGAAACCCAAAAGACTGATGTGTGTCTAGATTAACTGTAGTTTGTGACACATTTAAAGGAACCAAATACTTAATGAAGTACACTAGATAGTGTGTACACAGCAACCTCATAAAGCTATACGTGATGTACACATGGCAGTATATATGAAGAGGAACCCTCCCTGTACACACTATCACATCTAATAAGCACTCTCTTGTTGTCTAATAATGTGTTCCAGGCTGTGATGAATCTACTCTGTCACAGGAACACTATGGCCACTGAAACATAAAACTCACTACAGCCTTCAAGTATCAAAATGGACAGTACATTTTAGGGGGCCATAAGATGCTTTATGGCTTAGGACTCCATAGTTAATATGGCCCAATAAATGTTAAGATTCATATTTACTGATTTAGTATGTGGACACACTAGCATTAAACGTGGAAATCTGCGCTCGCGCTGTCCCATGTGTTTGAAAGTTAGCTGCTAGGCTCTAGCTGCCACCCGCTGGAGAACTCCACACTCTCCTGTAACGTGAGCCCCCCAAAGGGAGCTCACAAAGCAATAGAAGGAAAAAAGCGCACCGAGTAGCAGAATATACATTTATATAGAATAAAACAGTCCCACAAGAGGACTAAACGAAACATCAATTAAAACAACAATAATATTACAATAAGTGAACTTACAACTAGCTAGCACACTACATGAGGACCTCCTGCCGAAGCACGTAGTGCGAAATGTGTAGGGGTCACGAGGGGCTGCGATCAGAGACATCATTGGTGGAGAGGCAGACCGGTAGAAGAGAGGATTCCATGGCATACGGAGCGCCAGAGGTTCCGGACCTACTTCATCTGCTCCTGCTGCATTGCTTCCCAATCTCCCGGTCACCTTCCCGCATCGTTAGGTAGTTATAATTTCACTTATTGTAATATTGTTGTTTTAATTGATGTTTTGTTTAGTCCTCTTGTGGGACAGTTTTATCTATATTCATTTATATTCTGCTACTCAGTGCGCTTTTTTCCCCACTTTTTCGTTACTCAGTCAGTCTCCATACGAGAATTGAAAATATGCATATTTATACAACATTAAGATGGGAGATTTATAGATTGCTGAAAAAGTTACTATCTTTCTCAACTATTGAAGAGCCTATTATATACAGAACTACAATGGCAGTCAACTTAAACTAAACATTCTAGAATGGTATGTACTATTTAGAGCTGGGAACATTTTAACCCAAGTTCGCAAATCCTTCAAAATTGAGGGGGAAGGAATAGAAGGGAGATGGGAGGAAGAGAAGGGAGAGGGGAGGAAGAGAAAGAATATGGGAGGAAGATAAGGGAGAGGAGGGAAAGTGAAGGAAGAGGGGAGGAAGAGAAAGGAGAAGGGGAAGAGAATGAAGTGGGAAGGAAAAGAAAGAAGTGGGGAGGGAGATAAAGAAGAGGGGAGGAAGATCAGGGAGAAGGGAAGAAGAGAAGGAAAAGGGGGAGAAAGAGAAAGAAGAGGGGAAGATGAAAGAGGAGAGGGGAGAATGAAAGGGGGGAGAAGGGATAAACAGAAAGGGGAGGAAGGAAGAGGAGAAGGGAGAAAGAAAGAAAGAAAGAAAGAGGGGAGAAAGAGAAGGGAGAGGGGAGGAAGAGAAGCGAGAGTTGAGGAAGAGAAAGGAGAGGGGAGGAAGAGAAGGGAGAGGGGAGGAAGAGAAGGGAGAGGGGAGGAAGAGAAGGAAGAGAGGAGGAAGATAAGGGAGAGGGGAAAGTAGAAGGAAGAGGGGGAGGAAGAGAAGGTAGAGGGGATGAAGATAAATGAGAGGGTGAAGGGAAGGGAGGAAGATACATGAGAGGGGAGGAAGAGAATGGAGGAAGAAATTGTAGAGGGGAGGAAGAGAAAGAGGAAATTAAGAAAGAGGAGAGATGAGAAAAGAGAGAAGAGGCTCAGGAAAATAAATAAATAAAAGACAAAAAAATTGTGAACACAGTTTGTACACTTTTACACATCTCTAGTATTATTCTGCTCCATTTTACCCCCATCTGTATTTACCCCAATGCATTGGTTCTCAGGGGGTAACATTCACACACAATCAATATAAAAACTCACAGCAAGCAGTTTGAGCAAACCAACCTATGTACACTCTTTTTCCCCTCCATTTTTTGAGCCAAACTGATTAGAATTAACTACGACACATTAAATGAATAAATATGCTTTGGCCGAGTGCATACAGTTAACACTACCGCAACAACTACAAGCAAATAAAAGGTTAAATGACCAAATTTAAATCAAATAATGGGTTGCAGAAAGGCTAATTCATAGTCAACAGAGCTAAATTGCTATTCAATATGAAAACAGATTGCCACACAACAAAAATTCCACAATCTAAAACACAACAATAGGCTGATAGACAGATAATAGGAAAGACACGACAAAAAAGCATGTATGCCATTGTTCAGTACGCTAACAGCATGGAACTTGAGAAAGTCCTTTGAGGATGTTACTATATTAGAGTCCTGTAAGAAGGTAAGTTATCCAAGCAATTTCTATAACATTCTATAAAAACAAATCCATGCTACCCAATGCCAGGCCCTCCTATTGCTATTTCATTATACACGGGATTAATCCAGCGTTACGAAACACCTTAAGAATCCCTCATTCCATTGAAGCCACATATTCAAGGAACAACTTTTGAATTGGATATTCTAGACGTTTACCTCTTAATCTGGGAGGTCTCTGTAACCATCCCATACTTTTCAATTGCAGGTGCAAAGAGTGACAGCTTTTGAAAGCTGTAATAAGCAGGATTCCCACACTCAAACTTTACAGAAATCTCTATCAAGGAGCCTCTTTTTTTGTGTGTGTGTAGAGATCTCTGAATGATCATAAACACATGTAATTAATCTTACTAAAAGAATGTGCTACGTTGCATAATGAACGTGAGAAGGTCATGGTGGCCAGCACTGTGTGTGTGTGTGTTTGCAGGTGCGAAGGTGACAGCCTTTGCTAAACAAATCAGAGAGAATTCCCACACTAGAACCAAACAGAACATTTAGTTGCTGTGAGGCCCCTTGAACAAAAATATTCTGCACGCCAACCCAAATCTGTTTTCCATTTCAATGCCTAGAGTGAAAAATAAAAGACACAGATACAATTGTGTGAAAAAGAAAGTACACCCTCTTTGAATTCTATGGTTTTACATATCAGGACATAATAACAATCATCTGTTCCTTAGCAGGTCTAAAAATCAGGTAAATACAGCCTCATATTACACCATGTCATGATTTATTTAACAAAAATAAAGCCAAAATGGAGAAGCTATGTGTGAAAAACTAAATACACCCTTACTGCTTCCATAGAAATTAAGATGCTAAGTAGCAGACAGGTGCTGCTAATCAAATGCCCTTGATTAATTGATAATCAGCAAGTGTGACCACCTCTATAAAAGCCGAAGTTTTAGCAGTTTGCTGGTCTGGAGCATTCAGGTGTGTGTTAACACAATGCCAAGGAGGAAAGACATCAGCAATGATCTTAGAGAAGCAATTGTTGCTGCCCATCAATCTGGGAAGAGTTAGAAGGCCATTTCGAAACAATTTAAAGTCCATCATTCTACAGTGAGAAAGATTATTCAAAAGTGGAAAACATTCAAGACAGTTGCCAATCTTCCCATTAGTGGACGTCCCAGCAAATTCACCCCAAGGTCAGACCGTGCAATGCTCAGAGAAATTGCAAAAAAAAACAAGAGTTACATCCCAGACTCTACAAGCCTTAGTTAGCATGTTAAAATGTTAAAGTTCATGACAGTACAATTAGAAAAAGACTGAACAAGTATGGTTTGTTTGGAAGGGTTGCCAGGAGAAAGCCTCTTCTCTCTCAAACGAACATGGCAGCACAGCTTAGGTTTGCAAAGTTGCATCTGAACAAACCACAAGACTTCTGGAACAATGTCCTTTGGACAGACGAGACCAAAGTGGAGATGTTTGGCCATAATGCACAGCGCCACATTTGGCGAAAACCAAACACAGCATATCAGCTCATACCAACTGTCAAGCACGGTGGTGGAGAGGTGATGATTTGGGCTTGTTTTGCAGCCACAGGACCTGGGAACCTTGCAGTCATTGAGTCGACCATGAACTCCTTTGTATACCAAAGTATTCTAGAGTCAAATGTGAGGCCATCTGTCTGACAGCTAAAGCTTGGCCGAAATTGGGTCATGCAACAGGACAATGATCCCAAGCACACCAGCAAATCTACAACAGAATGGCTGAAAAAGAATCAAGGTGTTGCAATGGCCCAGTCAAAGTCCAGACCCCACCTGATTAAAATGCTATGGCGGGACCTTAAGAGAGCTGTGCATAAACAAATGCCCGCAAACCTCAATGAACTGAAGCAACGTTGTAAAGAAGAGTGGGCCAAAATTCCTCCACAACGATGTGAGAGACTGATAAAGTCATACAGAAAGCGATTACTTCAAGTTATTGCTGCTAAAGGTGGTTCTACAACCTATTGAATCATAAGGTGTGCTTAGTTTTTCACACACAGCTTATCCATTTTGGCTTTATTTTTGTTAAATAAATCATGACACAGTGTAATATGTCATGTGTTGTTGTTCATCTGAGGTTGTATTTACCTAATTTTAAGACCTGCTAAGGAACAGATGATTGTCATTATGTCCTGATATGTAAAACCATAGAATTCAAAGAGGGTGTACTTTCTTTTTCACACAACTGTATGTATGACTGTTTTTTTCATGCTGAAATATTTGATATAGTTTTGTTAAATACTAGACTCGTGCGAAGCAACCGAAAATGCAGTCACAAAATTGTTTTTTATTTTTTATTTTTGACACTTGCTCAAAGGGCATAAATATGTTCCAAATGTAGTTGTAGCGGGGTACACCCTGGCTACTATTCTACCCAATGGGCTGGCAGTAAACCCTGGTATTCACAGGCTTGCCAGTAGTTGGTATGGGGTTTTCCCCTTCACCTTTGGTACTGCACTTGAGTGACAGCAGAGGGTGGCACATCCTGTTGTAGCTGGGACAATGGGGTGGCCGCCATCTGGCTGTACTTAAGGGCAGGACTGCCCTAAATTTGGAGGTTGTTTCTTCCCTCTGAGGAAGGCAGGTCACACAACTGGGAGCCTTTGATTGGGGCCTACCCATGTGCTCTTCCCTGCGGGGAGGAGTGAGTGTGAACCCATACCTCTGCCTCCGCTAGGGAGGTGGGGAAGAGTTAGGACGGCTGCGGGTGCTCTTGGCCTGTAGAGGCGGTCCAGGGACCATCTCCAGTGATAGCTGAGAGTAAAGAGACTGTATTCGGCAGACGACTGCTGAGTAGCTGTGTAATACTGCAAAGACTGTAGTAATAAACCGTTCCTGTTTGCTATATACCTCCGGCTTGGTGTGTGATCTAACTGGGGGAGAGTACAAGTTCTACCATGGGAGATCATCTCCATACATCCCTGGATCCTATGGCAGATGGAGGTGCTGCACTGCTAAGTATTGTCTGGGGTATGGACCCCAGAAGCCTGATCCTGTGTCCCAAAGTCAACGCGGACGACTCAGCCCTCTTGGTACCAGCAGGTATGCACCACATATATACAAGAAAACTGGGGCGCTCCTCACAATTATACACTGATACCCAAAATCTAGTTGGAGTTCAAAGTGGATGTAGATAGGCAGCAATGATGCACATAAATAATAAAATCATGCAATACTAGCCGCTGGTCTTTGCTGCTGCTCAGCCGGTAACGGATCTCCCACGATCCTCACACAGTATGAAGACACAATAAGGCGAGCGCAAGCCAGAAAAAACTTGCGCTCGCCTTATTTTGTCTTCATGCACCACATATACCCTGTAATGGCCCCTATCTGTGAATTAAACACAGTTACATAGTCTTAGATTTTACAATATCGTAAGTACAGTATTGAGCGAAATATCGCAAGGCAAAGATTGTAACATGCTGTATGGACCCTATTTATTGTGTCAGCATTAAGCGGATTCAAATTGAGCCAAATTAGCTGAGTAAGCAAAATTGCAATACACATTGACTGAATGCTGGCCAAATCGCTTGCAAACTCTAACTAAGATGAAAAAAAGCATTCATTTATGTGGGCACGCATTAGGTTAAAAAAAAAAAAGTCAAACAATATTTCTTGATTACAAAAATGTATAAAAATACAAACAGCAGAAAACAAAAGTGGAAAAGCAGACCTATATCACTACACAAAAAAATAATACAAATGGCTGCTGGCAAAAGGCACTATATAGAGGCACCGGCAAAATCATTTCTTTGGTTTTCAAAAAAAAGAAGAATCCCTGTGCAGTGTCACTGCATATACCAAATTTTCTTGCAACTTGAATTAAAGTGACAAAGTGCTTATATCAGCAGTGGACAGAACATGGCGTTTAGGCTTTTCACCACTACACTAACGCTACATGTAAAACACATCCTTAGGTCGCGCTTATAGTGCTGGCGATGACGTCACCCGTCGCCACTGGCGAAAGTTGTATTTAGATTTTTAGCGACAAGGCCAGTGACGTCACTAAAAGGGGTGGGCCGCACAATTTGATTGGTTTAGAGACAGTCACATGTGGCGACTGTCTCTAAAAAATCAAATTTACCCGGCTTCAAAATTTTTGGTTGCTCCGTCGCGCTTACTATAAGCGCTAGCGAGTCAATGTATTTGTTTCGGAGCGACGTCGCCATCGCCAGGCACTATAAGCGCAGCCTTAGAATTCATTGTAGTAGAGCCAGTTGTTTCCAACCTTGTTTTTGTTTTTGTCAAGGATTTCTAGGAACCCAGGTGGGAAAACACTGTAGGGTGGAGAAATGGTGCTCAGAAGTACTAGGATCTGTATCCTTATCTTGAGAGGAAAAGAGCAAAACGCTGGGTAATGATTATTAAAATAATCAAAGCACTAAACCTATGGGGGGGCTCTAAAGCACCCTGAAGGTGGGGGTAGGCGCACGGAGACACTTCCCCCTCCTCATTGGGTTGGCCCCAGGTAAACGTAGTCACAAGACTCCCAGTAGATCTTTCCAAAGCGTGCAGCTGTATCCAGGTAGAAGAATCCAAATGCAGTATGTGTGCAGCGCACAGCAAAGAAGCGAGAGAGAGCAGGTCTGGCAAAATACACTCTTTAATGGAAAGCCATAAAATAGAGGGTTCCAACCCTTCTACGCGTTTCGTGCAGGTTGTGCACTTTATCAAGAAGTCCCATTTATCACTTCTTGATAAAGTGCACAACCTGCACGAAACGCGTAGAAGGGTTGCAACCCTCTATTTTATGGCTTTCCATTAAAGAGTGTATTTTGCCAGACCTGCTCTCTCTCACTTCTTTGCTGTGCGCTGCACACATACTGCATTGGGAAAACACTGTAGTAGAGAGTGCAGTGAGCCCCTTTCCATAGCAATGATACACGCATATTCAGTTATATATTAAATCCAGTCCGATTCTCATCCAGTTAATTAATGACTCACATTAATACCACTAAGGAATCTAGTGACCAAATTGGTGTTACGCAACGTTTTCCACAGTGAGAGGTCATAAAGGGGACATATTATTGTGCTTCTTTGTTTTGAGAAAAGTCCCATTGGGGCCGAAAACGTTATTAAATAATATTAAACGCTCGTTGAGTTACAGGGTATCTACATCTATTGTTTACAAGTTTCACAAATGCTGCTATAATATTCACCAATTTAGAGGGTGAAACCATATTTACTGAGCGGTGCTATGCCAACTGAATGGACTGTAATGTATCTCTTGGTGCCGGAAGGTGTTGTCTGGTCTACCATCGCTTAGTAAACAGGGGACTTAGGTCCCTAAGATATTGTTGTTTAGCAATGTCTAATATATATATTTCATAATGTTTAAGGAAGTCTGCAACAACCGGAATGTCTCCTCAAGGGGAGAAGCAATGAGGGGAGGAGACAGAGAGAGATAGCAAGGGGGAGGGGAGACAGCAAGGAGGGGAGAGGAGACAGAGAGATAGCAAGGAGGGGAGGACACACAGACAACATTCTGAGATATATGCAACTCATAATGCTGTCACTATTATGACCTAAGCCAGATATATAGTCTACCAGGTACAAAACCCAGAGCCTGATTTGCCACCCACAAATTCTGATTATATATATATATATATTGCTAAGGATGTCTGCAACAACCGGAATGTCTCCTCAAAGAGAGGAGCAAGAAGGGGAGGAGACAGAGAGACAGCAAGGAGTTGAGGAGACAGAGAGAGACACCAAGGAAGGGAGGAATCAGAGAGTGAGACATCAAGGAAGGGAGGCGAGACTGCAAGGAAGGGAGAGGAGACAGAGAGACAGCAAGGAGGGGAGGAGAGTGATGAGATGAGTAGGAGAGGAGGGAGTGCAGTGTGCAGAGAGAGGAGCAGACACAGTAAGGCAGGAAGTGCAAAGGGTTAGGGTTAGGGGAGGAGAGCATACAAAGAGAAGCAGGGCATTCTGGAGGAGAGAGTAAGTTGGGGAAGAGGGGACAAGAGACTGCAAGGGATTTCAGGGAGGGGTGAAAACAAAGATTTATGTTTCATTAATAACTTTTAAGATCTGCCAGATCAGCGTATGTTACGTCGGGTACAGCTATTTAGGTGCATATATTTTTTTATTTAGTATAGTTGCTTAATTTTTTTATTCAGTATAGTTGCTTAATGAGCAATGTGATAATGATTTATGTACTGTGGAAATGTCATCTGCAATGATCTGTAATCTATGTAAACCCTAAAGGAGGCCACAGGTCTATCACCTACAGAACACAGACAAGCTCATAGACTGCCTGGTTTTATTCCATGTCATTCAACCTATAGTAGGTCCAATCTACAAATAATAATAATAATTACTCTTCAGAAGCCATTGCTCTGGTGTTATTTGAACATGATCGACACAACCTTTAAACATCCTCTGAGCTGTCAAATAGGTCATAGGAGACAATAATGCACTGCGTGATGTGGGTGATCATTATCATTGAACAATCATGCTATTGGCGGCCACCAGGGTTGGTAATGAAACTCTTTCAATGTCCATGGGAACAAATGCCCAGGACGACTGTACAGGATGCAAACACAAAGCGCGCACAGAGGAAATTTCAACAAGTCATTTATGTAAATGATAAATATGGTGGCACATTTTTTCAGAGCAATTGTAGAAACAAAGAATCCATCATGCTGCCAACATGAAAAATTACACACACTGACAGGGAAATCAATGGTTCTTGTACCTGGTGTCCAAATACCAAACACATTGATTTAAATCAGCCTTGAACTCCTTAGTCTAGGCATATGGTGACTTTGATAACTGTCCCCTTGAACATGGTGCCAGCTTACTGGAGTTCTTATTTGATATTTTAATGTTAATAATATAGCAGCCCTGTATGGCTGGAACAGCGGCCACACCAGCAACTTGGAAAAGCTGTATGCAAGCTACTCCACCAAAACCCCCAAATGACATGATGCTACTAAACCGTATAGACACGCCACATGCAATCAGAACTATATGCTCACAGTCAAATGTATTAAACTACTTCTACAAAAAATCCACGTGCCATGAAATATAATTACATACTTTTAAGAGTAGCAGGTGTTGTTTCAATTGTATTCTAAGGGGAAAAAAATGTGCGCCTGGATCTCTTTCCTGTGGCCTTCTACATATTTTAGCTCTCTTCCTGACAAAAAAAACCCAGCAGCACCAGAGTACCACGGACTTCCAGTATCCCGCCCAGTTGAACGCTAGGAGTAGCAATTACGTGGTTACTGCCACTCCTCCAGTGAATCGAGGAGTTCGTACTTGCCGAGATTCGCTCACCACTGTTTCGTTCAAACGTTTCACAAAGTTCTACATTTCGCAAAAACGTTTGGAAATGTGGCTGGGACTTGTTTAAGTTCTGGAGAAATTGGCAAATTACACCAGCGAATTTATATTATATTTATTATAGTATCCAGAGGGCTTTCTCTCTTACAAAAAAATATATATATATTTTTTTTTTTTTTTTTTTTTTTTAGGTCATGGGATTGAGTTTGTCTTTTACTGGGTGATCTTGCTTGCCATCTTTTAAAACTTTGCACATTTGTCTTTGGAAAAATAAAAGGGCAGATTTCACATGGTTCACAAAATCTTTACAGGTAATGTAAATGGAAGTGGACTGGTGAAGTGATCACCCCCTAGCAAAGTCACATGATGTTCCCTGAAGGTAAAAAGGGAGGGCCGATGTTAATGCTATTGAAAGCACTGCCTACTCTTCTACTTACCTAAACATAGATAAAGGTTCAATCCCAATCGGCCAGTTGAAATGTATTAGGGGCTTCTAAATGGGAAAGTGCTTGTAAATCAAGTGTTTTCTTTACCCTTATCCCACCCTGTTCTTATGAGACACGCCCTTGCTGAACACACAGTGACATCACACAGAAGTGAGTAGCCAGCACCTCCTTACCTTTGCTCCGTGCTGCCCAGGCTCCCCTGCGGCGTGCCTCACTCCTTACGGCCCCCTCTACGGCTGCTCCCACACTTCCGGGTCGCGCGCGTCACCCCTACGGGCGCGCGCGGACCCAGGCTTCAATTTGTTGGCGCCGGGCGCTTGACTCTGCCTCCTCTGATGCGGCGCGTGCATCATGTGCTTCCCTGCCCCTGCTCCATCAGGTCCGCCCCCCACGCCCTTCTCTCCTATCAGGCCCTTCCCTGGGCCACTCCTCCGCTCCTCCCCTTGCTCTGACAGGCCCTAGCTGCCCTGGCACCTCTCCCCTATCAGGTCCTCCCTCGGGCCGCTCCTCCGTCCCTCCCCTTGCTCCGATAGGCCCCAGCCTCCCAGACACTTCTCCCATATCAGGTCCTCCCTCGGGCCACTCCTCCGTTCCTCCCCTTCCTCTGATAGGTCCCAGACCCCTATTTAGTATCCCCTCACCATTTCCTCTTTGCTCTGCATAGCTTCTGTACCGTGGTGCTGTCTGCTGTTGCCTGGCCCCTTCTGTCTTTCAGTTTCAGTTCCTGTTCCTGTTCCTGGATATTCTGCTGACCTCCCTGGATTTTGACCTTTGGCTTTGGACTTCGTTTACGCTGCTCTCTGGAACCCCTTGGAATTGGCGTTGGACTTTCTACCTTGCAGACTTCTATATCCCCTGGACATGGCTTACGGACAATCTACTTCGCTGCTCTCTCCACTCCACGACCCAGGTTACGGACACTCTACTACGCTGCTCTCTGCATTCCACGACCATTGGCTTACGGACTTTACCTTCCACCGCTGGAGTTGGCAAGTACTGTACCCTTTCTATTTTTGTTACCCGGACCATCTACGCTACTTCCACACTCCGGCCGTGCCCCCGTTTACTGTTAGGTGTGTGGTATTACTCCTTTCCACCTCCGTCTCAGGGTCGCGTCTGGCTTGTGGGCAGGCCGAGCGTTACACAAACCCCTCCCAAGTCGAACTTAAAAAAATAGTTATACAGTAGATGGCAGATTTGGGTACAAAATGCACCAATCATCCAGATGAAAACCCTTAAATATGTCAGTAGAATTAGTTCACTTTGGTCCTGGGAGGGATTGCCCCTTTGCGTAAGAGACACAGGTGAATTAAAGTTGTGACACGTCCCTCAGAATCAGAGGCTGGGTACTCTGACACTGAAGAGGTAAATAATTAAGAAACAACAGGTCTTGGACATTTTTGTTTAAAAGTTACAGCCCAGTAAGGGTTCAGTCACGTTGAGGTTGTTTGAAAACTTCTTAAACTATTGACACAAAAGCTTTGCACAATTGATTGCGAACCATGTGTGGGCAAAGCCTGAGTGTCTGGTAGCGTTTCCAAAAGTCAATTTGATTTGTATTTTCAGAAAAGTCTAATTTGAGAGTCAGATCAGATTGCAAGATCCAGAACTCGCAGAGTTGCATCAGAACTAAAGCAAAACCATTTTTGTAAGGAAAGTATTAACGACTGCGGAACAGTATTTTATGGATTCACAAATGGTACTGTATGTGTAAAAGTTATATTATACAAAAAATTGAACCCTCCGATTAGAAATGGAAGATAAATAAAAACACAGCTTGTATATTCCTTTGCCATTCATTTGATGGAATAAATTTATTCAACTCTGCTTGACCGCAATGCTCCAATTGCACGTAACAGTTATTTAAATGCAAAATACCATACATTAAAGATCCTGCCTCATGAAAGGCATGAATGTACTGCCTGCAAAATAACAAAAAATCCAAAACACTGCTTTTAAAAAAAAAAGGGGGGGGGGGAAACTTCTTTAAAAATCAGTAATGATCTGAAGTAGTAATGATTTCTCCCTGAAGGATGCAAGCATTTTAATTAGCCTGCGTGTGACCTGGTTTAGTTTAATACAGCCCATTAGGTTGTTCATTATCTATGTAACACTGTACACACAGGGGCTGAACATTTAGCAAGGAAGTAATGCAAGTGCCTTTAATCTGAATAAATCCAGTTCAAACCCCAGTGTGAGTTCTCCTTGTGACCTTGGGGGGTGGGGGGAAATTATTGTATCTCTTTGTTTCTCAGTCACCAAGATTAGATTGCAAGTTCTATGGGGCAAGGACTTGGTGTGCCTGCAAACTTCTATGCACAGTACAGTGCTGTGTACACTGTCGGCACCATATAAGAAACACATATTATACAATTCTTCAAATAATACTTCAAGGCTGTGCTGTGCCTATCGGAAAAAATATATTTCTACTATGTGACTGGCATGTAAAACAGTCTGAAATAGCTGTACAATTACATATCATTGAAAGGAACACTTCAGGCTTTACATACAGCACAATAACACAAACGTACACAGGAAAGCACATGCCAAGTCACGCATGTCAAAACTGTTGAATTTAACCCCATTAGCCTCTATTTCTACCAACTGCTTTCTCCATAAAAGTTGTGTTCCTGTTAAAGGCACAATTTCTCCCTGGACCAGAGTGAACTATTTCCAGTGACATGTTTAAGGGGGCTCATCTGGATGATTGATACCTTTTTTTTTTTAACAAATTGTGACACACAAGTAATTTTTATTTCTTTTTTTAAAGTTACACTTGAGAGGGGTTTGATATCCTCTGGCAACTTCCTTTGTCGCTTGTACAGGGCTTCCTTGCTCCCATCCCCTTATCTTTATTGGCTCTCTGATAAGGACAGGGTGGGATAAGGGTAAAGAAAACACTTGAATGACAAACATTTCCCCATTCAGAAGGCCCCTAAGAAATTCAACTGGCTGAGTATGTGGGATTGAACCTTTAACCTATACCAGCATATAAACAGCTGATGCCCTCGTGAAACACTGTTCTTATGCTAAGTCACTCTGTTGCTACAAAACCCTAGAGTGAAACATGTAATATTGCAATAGCTATGCAGGTAGTTTTAAATTCCTTTTAAAAACATGAACATTTTTAATGTCCTCCCCATTCCGAATTTGTCCTCCTGTAAGGTGTGCCTAAACATATGTTTTTTTGTCCAATTACCAATTGTCCCATTTTGTTGTCCACCAATTACCTTAGCAAACCTGCTTTAGTGTTTTTCAGACTAAGTATTCTAAGAGCCAGATAAACAGAGCTTCGTTAACTCAATTACTTAATTAGCAATGGATGCTATTTTCCCTGAGGTTAACACACATTACACAAAGCTCATTATACGCAAAAACAACAGCCATAGTATATCATTATCATAGGCTTAAAATCCCATTATTGTGGTGCAACGTTGGATTAGCTTTCAATAATGTGACATTTCTTAGCCTTACCTCCATCCAGAAAAGGGGCTCTTTCGGAAAAAGGGAGAGGAAAAGTGGTTGAGAGCAAATATTCAAATTTGGTTATCTCCCATTTCTCTCTCTCTGCCCTTTGTCTGGGTCTGGGTGGGGGTAACTTCAACTTTAAGTATGACTTCCCTAATATATAGTTATGTCCTTGTGTTAATCTTAATGGATCTTTGTGAATATATGCTGTTACGGGGAATGCCTCTTTTCCATATAATTATCCGTAGTGGAAGGTATAGTTAACGGAATGCTGAAAGCATGACAGGCTAGCTCCCCGCTGCCTGCTGCAGCGCCCACTGTAGCGGGAGCTGTGGGGACAAGAGCCGTCCCTCAATGGGGCCGGGCCCACTTCCTACCTTGCCCGCCGCGTTGTGCGAACAGATTTCTCTGAAGACAGGAAATCTGTGCTCACAGCTTGCGACTGAGCGCTGGCCACGCCCCCGGACTTTCCCCCTGCAGCTCATCGCAGACTGGGGATCTCAGCTCCATGCGCCACCAGCCTGGCAGGAGCGCGTGCAGCGCCGACACCGGGGCCTCAACCTTATCGTTACATTATTGGCCTTTGAGAATACTCGATAACCGATTTCTGCAGATCTGGCCCTACTGAGCATCCAGTGTATCCTTGTGAAAACATTGTGCAGAACTTAGACTCTGGGTTCTAACTGCTCAGCAATCAGCATTACTTCCTCAGTGTTCCATCTACACAGTGTTCTCTGGTCCAAGTAATGTTCCAACTCTCTAAGGCCTCGGTCCCAGTGCTCGTGGCTGTGTGTGCTATGGCGTGCGCGGCGGGAACAAGATACATCCCTCTATGAGGCTGGCCCTAGTCAAAACCTGCGAGCGCCTGCAGAAAGCGCGATGTGCGACCACCTTTCCCAAAAGAGAAGATTTTTGTCTTATGGTGCGCTGGCCGAGCGATGGTCACGTTACGGTGGCGGTTCAGCAATGAGGGAGAACCAGCCACGTGATGTAATGGGCACGCCCTCACCATGCCTCCCCGGGAGCCATAACCAATCTTGTCTTTACTCCCCCTCCTCTTCTCTATCTTGCCAAAACGCATGTCCCATCTCGACCCGTAGACCACAGATCGCGGCTGAAACTGGTGCACGCGCGGCCAGGCACTCCGATGCGTGCGTGCACGCAGTAACTGGGGCCATAGCCTTATCTTACACTCTGCAGCATTTACAAAGACACATTGTCATTTACTTGACATGAACACTGTTTATTAGTCTGTATGAGACTGATACTATATATGAGTCAGTGTTTGGCACCCTAGACTGATAAGAGAGCGCTCACATAACACAAGAGTTAAAAGTTACAAAGCCACATTTAAAATATTTAGGGAGCTGTAAAATAACAAGTGAATAACAACATGTATGTCTCTACAAACCGATATACAACTTCTTAAACAGGCTGACACCTCAGGAGCCACAGGCTGCACCCAGGGCCGCTGGTTTCCCAGAGGGATAAGATTTCAGTCTTGTAGACTTGATTTGGTCCTGTACCTCAAAGTAACAAAAACTATGCAGGTGTCCTAATAGCTACATTTTCTTACAGTACCAACATCCTTTGGTATCCTTATATTGCATCTAAAGCCTCGGTCCCGCTGCGCTCGTTGGCGCGGGCGGCCACACGCGAGTTCCCCACCAGCAGGGGAATCCTGCGGAGCCAGTCCCGGTCCCCCCTGGCTGCACAGCGCACTACACTCTGTGGCGCGTCAGCCGCTATGGGACACCTCTTTCACATGCTCTTTTCTTCAGTAAAAGCCCTAATTCAGATTTCTGGATGAAAAATGACGTTTTGATCATTCTTAAACATTGTGAAAATTCACAAAATGAGCAAAATGTACGGAAATGTGAAAACAAAAAATGGGAACCACATTCACACTTCACTACTGTTCATGTTTTCAGGGTAACATATTTTTGGTTGTTACATTTTTTTCCGTATAAAACGAATTATTTACTTATTTTAAAAATTAATACTGCTGTTTATACTGTTTAATTCAAAATGGCGAAATTTCTTTGAGTTCTATAATTGGAGTCAGCAACTCTAATGACTAAAATGTGATTGGGTGGATTTTGAATACATTTAAATCGGGACAGTCAGGCGGAATGAGAATGGCATTTCTGGTATCCTAGGAAACGGCAAACAGCCAGTGCAATATCTATTAATGCTGTCTCTAAAACTGACACTTCCTTATGCTTTAAAAATCTACTATATCGCATTACACAGCAGGACCAACCTTTCTATAATTCTCATATGACTAAACGCCACCATTTGAGGCATTTAGCATCTAATTCGGAATTCTTGTGTGAAGTGATTTAACATATTTGTGTTTTGCCTACAATCTTTTTAATCAGCGGTACACATTAGAAACATATCTCTGTACGGGTAAGAATACTCACTAAACACATCTCCTCTTGGTTTCTCCGGGTCCGCTTGAATCCCGTTATTGTATGAACGTCTACCAGGGAATGTAGTTTGTTTTACTGGTTCTTCTGTGATAACCAGTGCTGGTCTTGTGGTGGCACGTGTGGTAGTGCTGGTTGTTGTGGTACTTATTGTAGTTGTTGGTTTGGGTGGTGGCCTTGTCACAGGTTGAGGTGGTGGCCTTGTCACTGGTTTGGGTGGTGGTCTTGTTACTGGTTTGGGTGGTGGTCTTGTCACTGGTTTGGGTGGGGGCCTCGTCACTGGTTTGGGTGGGGGCCTTGTCGTTGGCTTGGCTGTTGTTCTTGGAGTGGGCTTTACTGTAACAAAGGAAGGTGGAGGCCTCTTAGGATCGCTGCCGCCGAAGTCTGGAATACTGTTACTGCTGCCTTCACTGCCACGGAGCATTGTGCTATTTCCTCTAATTATATGCCTTGTGTTATCTTTACCTGGTACAAAATTAAATGGTGGTTCTATCATAACCTTTGGGATTGCTACAAAAGAGAAGTCAAATTAGGTGGTTAGAAATGTACATCAGCATTTGTTTCCTGCAATTATGACATAGTCCTCTCATTTGAATGGAATTATAAGCTTTTTAGTACATATATACGATACACATGCCACCATGACAGTAATTTGGTTACAAACAGGGACTCAAAGGGGTGTTTGTGACCCCATGGGCTATTTCCTTATAGTTTCTTTTTACAATAAAAACAAACTCATTTGGACCTGAATGCAGGATTTTAAAGGCATGTCCTTCATAACAGCCATGGGTCAATTATATTGTAACATTTCCATTGGGGTAGAAGCAGCCAAATCGTGGCTGTTAACCATATTCCGAACACAGTTCACCCTATATACATATATATTTTGATTAGAAAACATTTATTTTTCTATAGCCAATAATATGAATAGCATATTACAATGTGGTGAAAACTATTTAAAAAAAGATACATACATAGAACATAGTTACATGATGTTATTATGCCTATGCTATACATACAGTATATAATACACTGAAATATTGTGTACATTTAATTGAAATTAGGTTGATATGTAGTTTAAAAGGCATGAGAAATCTGGATGTAACATACGTGTGCAGTCTGCTCCGTTGCCTCTGTAACCATCTCCGCATTTACATTTGTAAGACCCTTGCGTGTTGTAGCATCTTGCAAAGTTGCTGCACTGATACTGACCAGTGAAACATTCATCAACATCTGCACAAAAAAAATTGCAATAGAAGAATTAAAGATCACTGTATGAATTCTCCACAAACAGCTTGCAGTTTAATAACTGCCTATAAAGTCCATCGCAAAAGAACCACAAACGTAAATTGGTCTTATGCATAGCAATACTTACCGTAACATTGGTATTTTCCAGCAACATGTATTAGGTCAAATCCACTATGGCACTTGCAAATGTAGCTTCCAAAGGTGTTCACACAATTTCTAAATCTGGGACACACAGCTCTTCCTGTTGCACATTCATCAACATCTGGACAGAAAATGTCAATATTAATGTCTGTGTTTCTAGAAGAGGATAGTTTTTATTTTAACTGCATGAACTGTCAAGATGGTTGTGTTTATGTTCATAAATCTCACCCAATGATTTCTATCTCAATGTCATGTAACCGTAGGAAACTGAAAATGTTCAGGAACCAATAACTGGTTAATATTTGTTTGTTATATAATGTTAAAAGTCAAAAAGTCAAAAATGGTAAATAAAAAAAAAAACAGTGGAGAAGCACACGAAGCAGGATGCATAATAAGGAAAGAAAATATACAAACCAGTCGATACATCGATACTGTACTGTACTGTATATTTATAAAGAACCTAGTAACCTCTGAGATCATTGAATGCATTCATTTTGATATTTGACATGCAGTAGAAACAAAATCCTAGCTAAAGAAATGCAACACTATTCTATTTTGTTTTATGAGCTGCTGACGTTTTGGAAACTTTATATCAAGTTTATAGAAATAAATCTATATATCCGTAAACCTCAAATATTGGATTCAATCAATTCCGCCGATGCTCACAGCTAAAATGTCAAAGCATGGAAACAGGTGTGAGCCTTGTTTCAACGATGAAAGTAATACTTAACTTTTTATATAGAACTGCTATTATAGGCAGTGCTAACGGCTGATTACATTACCATCTAATGTTAGGTACCCAGGGCACATAGCGTATACTGACTTTACCAAGCTCACATGGAGTAAAAAAAAGTGACGGAGATAGAACCTTGTGGTTACAAGGCCAACACCCGAACCCTATGCATGCAGTATGTCATCCATAACGGAGGCTGGGAGGGACGGGGCACATGTTTTACTTATATCCCTTACCCACACAGGTTCTGTCATCTGGTCCTAGCTGCAAACCCGGGGAAGGGCAGCGACAGCGTACTTCTCCTTTAACTATATCACAGCCGTACTGGCAGTTTGCCATGGAACAGGTTAATGCATCTGGGGGGACAGAGGTTTAGCACAGAGATATTTTTAACATTTATTTGTCATTTGGATTTAGCAAGAATCCAATTCGTGCAGTGTTAACATTTATTTTTTGGAATCTAACCAATAAACAGTTTTTTTTTTTAATTTAATGTGGAGTGAGTTTTTTTTTTTTTTTAAATATAATTCAGCATTCCAGATTTATCTTTAAGTCAATCCCCTCAAAATAAGATTTTAGGGAATCCTCTCAAATGACTTCCTATCCTATCATGGAGCTGTGGCTCACTAATCGTATGTCAATAGGACTTGCATGGAACATGCTAACAACAAAAAAGGGAGCTCCTTCCCTTTTAGGGCTCAATTATACTAAGGGCGGCAGCGCTATTCTGTGACGTCACCCAGCGGTGCCGCCGAGCAGCATAGTGATTATACCAGGGAGCTGGTGGAGAGCAAGCAGGCGTGGCGGAGGCGTGGCCGTGAGTGGCTCGCCCTCATTGGCTGGAACTGCTCACGTGACGCGGCCGTCATCAGCCAAGAACAAATCTGCAGATCGCACCAGGAGACAGCCGCCCTGCAGCTCCACGCGGCGCACACGCCGCAGCAGGTATGTGCGCTGCTATTGGTTTTTTTTTAAAGTTGCTTTTCAGGCGCGCGGTGACCGCGTTTTCATGTATAATCACGGCCTTAGGAATGAAGATCCAGTCTCAGGTTCCCAAGCATATCCCTTCATGCTTTAAGGGGGTTAAGGGATAACCAGTAACTCTGAATATACATGTGGATACATTTAGTTTGTGAATCCTTGTGATAGCTCTACTTTTATCCCAATAACTTGGTATTTCTCAGTGTGTAATACTGCAGATTCTGATCTAGTGTCAGTTTCAGCAGTTCGTACAGCTTTTTAGAAGGGGGTGTTTTTCTTCTGCCACTAGCCGTGTGTTTCAGATTTTTGCTTCTGGTTTCTAAATATAGGATTTTTAAGGCGACTTTATAAAAACTTTAAAAAAACGAATGTTGTATTGGCTTTAAAATATCTTTAGAAATAAAGAATTTATTCTCCAAAAATGTTTAGCATTTAACTTTTTTCTGCATTCTCGGATAGAGCATTTCGACTGATACAATCTTTCGGAAATATTACAAACCTATGTGTCTGTTTACAAAATCTGTTTTCTTTTGTTTTTGTTTTTCATAATCTCAACATAAGTGAATGTTAATTTCATCTGTGGAAGACTAAACAAACCTACTTGTACAGTTTAAGACATCAGAACCAAAAGACCTTTGGCTACAATTATACATTGGAAATCTTTCAATGCAGAGTAAGATTACCTGCCAGTATGTAATCAGTCAAGAACAAAGCAAACAAGATAGGAAAGCTGGGTTTTATGAACATACTTGAACAGGATCCATCAGGCATCAGCATGTATCCATTCAGGCAATAGCACTTGTAGCTTCCAAATGTATTCATACAACGGTATTTGCATGGTCGAGGTTTCAAACCACATTCATTCAGATCTAAAATGCATTTGGATACGATAAAAAGCATACAATAAGCATATACATTTCCATGTCAAAGGTCTACATGGATCACCGAGATTGTGTGCATGTTTGGAAGATTACGCATAAACCTATGCATTAAATGCAAGATTGGTTCAAAAGAAGACAAGCAATAATGGTCACATACTCTCATACCATGATGATGTGTAAAAGTACATGTACATACCCTCATACCTTGATTAATAGTAGCATTTAGTTGCTATTTCAACTATGTTTTAAGCTTATTATTGAACTTCCTTTTGTATACATATCCTTATGTCCTTTTTCAAGTATAGCCTGTTCTGACAGCGCCAACGTTTGAAATTAAAGGTTTTATAAAAGCAACGAGACATTACTGAAATAGTCACACAGGCTTCATATGGATAACACAGATATCCTAACAATGACAATTAATCCAGTTATACCGGCATTTATTGACAATGTTTTGTCTCAAGTGCCCATTCAGGCAGTAAAGACACATTTTCTTCAGATCTGCATTTCATTGTCACATGATTGATTTAGCTCTTACACTGCTCCAAGATAAGTGAGAAGGTATTGGTAAGGAGTTTTAAGTTTTAAAATCCAATCAAATAAAAAAAAAAAAAGTGCTCAATCTCATGTTTGCTTCCGGAACACAAACCCCCATTGTCAATGAGAGTATATTGATCCTACAAAGGACATTTCTAGGTAAATGAATAACCCACTTGGAAAGCTGAATAAATCAATGTACCTTTTACTAAGTGGGGACATTAAGTGACAGCATCTTATTCTGAGGATATTATTACAGTTCTGGCCCAAATCTGAGATATTGTAGATCTTCTCTAGGCTACAATAGCTCAGTTGAGTACCAGAACGTTCTCTTGTTGCTCCCACTGCAGAGATGAGGGTCCCAAGATATTATTCTGAGCTTAGTTCAATTTTCAGTTTTGATCAAATAAGGAGAAACTAAAAGCTAAGGAGGTCATTTAAACTAAAAACACATTGCCACCACCTAGGAGAGAAAAAATATTAAGTATTTTTTATCCATAAATACTGCTGGAAATTTGGGATTAGAAAGTGCAGTTTTATAAAATATGCCTTTTGCACTCACGCTACATTGCAGAATAAATGGTCTCAAAATGTGCTAATTGAATACTGTATCTGACCTCAAGTGCTTACAACTTACTTCAAAATTGTAATAAGTTTAGTAATCACTAACTTGCAAGTATCACTGCTGATCATCATTTGAATATGATGGACATTTTTTGATGCATGTCCTTCTCAAAAAACTTTTTGTTGGATGAATTACAACTCAAACTTCTTGATGCCTTAGAACCATTGAGATGACAGAAGATCTGGAATTATTCTGGGTCACAAGGGTCCCGTGATTGTGGGCCTATTGCTCAGCCATTGAGACGTCAGAAGATCTGGCATACTGTACTACGCGACAGTTGGATGAACATTGCACGTCTTGTGATTTTGGGCCTTGCACTCAGCAATGTACTCCAATGTTAATTAAAGGCTGAGATGTACTTCCTCTTCCATCACAGAAGAATAAAAGGGTGATCCTGTGTCAGATCACTGAAATTATTTATATGACCCTGGGACATGTTTGTTGCTGTCTAGGTGGTCATAACTTTAAACTTTCATAAGATGAAAACAGCATTTCCACATTATAAGCCATTCTAAATTGTCGTGTGTTAAGTTACATGTGAAACGTTTGCCTATCGAGCCTTTTAGATTCACCACGGGTCTTGTAGCAAGGGGTCTCTGAAAGTGCAAATCAAGATCTGCAGCGATTCTAAAGTCCTTTCACTCTTTACCCTGACTACCAGTAGGAGGTTTTGTGAGTTCATCTATTTGTAGGTCAGATGAGAATTACCTTTGAATGTGACTCCATAATTCCAAATCCATCCCGAATGTATGGTGTTAAGAAATGCATGGTGTATCAGGTTGTTTTATACGGTACATTTCATATTTAAAAGGATCAACATGCCAATGATACCTAAAATTGCATAGCAATCAGCACGGTAGGAGAAGATAGTTTCAGAAAAACTGCCAGGCAGGTCAAGAATCTCAACAAGGTGAATGTAGATCTGAAGCGCAGGCATGTACAGATTTCACATTATATTACCACAAATGATGACTTGCAAAGAAAAGGAGAGAACAGACTTAAGGGACAACTGTACGTGTAGATTATGTACTCGGTTGTTCATTTTCAAGCATAAAATACACTATCGGTGACCTCGTTATTTTGACAGATATTGAATTGTAAGAGTTATTGCGGTTTACTTAACAATGCCTTTATTCAGATACAGCTGGTGCTGGGTCAAATGCATAAAATTCCTCTACAACAGCAGTGATGATATCTTAAGCAAGATCTGACTTAAAACACTGCCTTGTTGACTCCATAGGAACCATGAGGAGCAAATAGGTGTTTCTAATATCTTTGCTCCTACTGCCATGAATTACATTGCACCAGTGCAGAGTGGAGCTCCAGGAAATTCAAAGACTATGGGGTGGTATCTGTGAGTTGGCAGGTTTTGACCAATGAGTGAGGTGTACTTCAAATTAAAAATATGAAACATGTCTAAAAATGAAATGACTTTAATCACCTGTCCATATGATGATTGCATATGCAATAAACCCTAGAAATGATCATAACATATTTTATGGTTCCACGTGATTCATAAGACTATAACAAAACAAGTTGTCCCTTACTTTGGAAAAAGTGAAGAGGAATGTGTGCCCTGAAAAGAAAGAGAACAAGCCAGGCAGAAAAATATCCTGATGGTCTCAGGTGAGGAAGAGACAGAAGAGAGCCTGATACAGGTGCTTGCCAATGCATGTTTGCTTTGCATGCCTCAGGCTGCTCAAGCTTGGTTTTCACACCACAGCCATCAATTCATTTCTGACAAGATACGGCCCACTGAAGAAAAGTCTGGTCATTCCTCCACAGCCATGCACTTGCATGGAGATCACTGGCTAAGGAGACAAAAGACTTTCTCACCCCCCGGAGGTAACCCTGTTGCTGGAAGATCCACAGGGTAGGAAAGAGGCACTTCATGGTACCACTCAGGCTGGGTAGTCAACAGGTGCTCATCTTTACAAGGAGGGAGAAGGCACGGTCAACAACTCTTTCTTACCGATAGAAGAATGTTGAAAGAAAAATGTAATCGGGCGCTCCCAACAAAAATGGGTGGCTAAATACATTCATTTTAATGTGACGCTACAGGTAAATATATTGTGAACTCTAAGTGAACAAGTGATATCACATGTGAATATATATGTGAATAATTCAAATGACATATAAAACCAAATCGCCACCACAAATAGTGCAAGTGATCATGTGATAAACAAATGTACAGCAGCTCAGGATAAACCCTCTGTAGACCGTTCCGGGGTCTGTGGGAATCGTGTCTTTCTTCCAGGCGAGCGGAGCGCAGAGTGTTCACAGCATATATGAAAAATAACATTGAAAAAAACATGGTGTGACCAATCAAGTGAAGTGAGTTCTTTAAATAAAGCGAAAATCTTCCACTCACATATTCTTCTTTGAATTTAAAGCGTGTTAGTTACTCAATCTCTCTCAAACTGGAGCTGTAGTGGGGCATAATGTCAGTGGCGATCTTCTCAAAGTAATATACTGTAGTATGATGTATACACTTTTTCTCCGATATGAGGAAGGAAGGGAAAGTCGAGTCGTCACCGGAAGTGACGGAGGGTCCAAGGAAGGAGACACATGCTGGAGATTGGAGAAGCCACGGACGAAATCCTCAGCACTCGTACAACACCCAATTCATGTGTACAAATGTGAGTGTACTACTATTGCTACATGTTGTGATTTCGAATAAAATTCTGAACATACTATACCATGTGAGTTTCCCTTCCTTCCTCATATCGGAGAGAAAAAGTGTATACCTCATACAATATTACTTTGAGAAGATCTTTATTTAAAGAGCTCACACTATGTTTTTTCAATGTTATTTTTCATAAATGTCGTGAACATTCTGCGCTCCCCTCACCTGGAAGAAAGACACGATAGAAGAATGTGTTAGGCCGCGCTTATAGTGCCGGCGACGCGACCGTCGCGTCAAAACAAATGCATTGTTGCCGTCGTCGATGCTTATAGTGCACGCGACGCGACAAAGCGACGGAGCGACAGTGCTACCAAAAATCTGGTAGTCACTGATATTTTGATTAAGGTCTCCCCTTGCGGCCAATCAGGAGCTTCTCCGTGCCTCTGCCTTCCCCCTTTATGACGTCCCTGGCCTTGTAGCCAGCGATGTCGCCTAAATTTGAAATGCAATTTTCGCAATGGCGACGTCATCGGTCTCGTCACCGTCGCCGGCACTATAAACTATGCACTATGCACCTTATAGAAGCCAACCGTGTTGAAGAGGCAAATTAGTGTATTGTAACAAAAAGGATTGTAACATTGCAAGGAAAATCTAGAGGTGTAAATCAGATGTGCACAACACAAAGGTGTCCCAACCTGTATTCTTAGTTGCCTTTTATCTTTCACAATAACATTTCACCGTTTGTATTGAAGTTAATGTCACAAAATAAATATGTATCACACTAAAATGACACCACAAGCCCAGAGTGCATATGACTAAATTAGCGACATTTGTATTTTTTTTTTGTGAGGATATATTAGCCCTAAAGCAACAGCTCTACTTGTTCAAGGTTTGTATTTAATGTTTTTATTTATTTGAAAGTCGAGAAGAGAAACAACCCCTCCAGGTCTACGGTGCTCCTTTTTTTTTTTTGGTACAGGACTTCACGAGTGAATATCTCCGTAACAAAGCCGTCACGTTCTGGGTGCTGTCACTTGAAATAATTGGTTGAGTTTTACTGAAACTGAGTTGGGATAAGGAGGAATACGACTCTGCTTCAATCTTCCTGAGTCTATGCAGCCAATCACTTTAATGTCATTATGTTGTAGACCATGTAAATCACTTTTGGCTTGTTTGTACTAGGCAGGACTTTAGGAGGGGGGGGGGGGGAATCACCTCTTTTCTCTTGAAATCATGGAAGGGAAAAAGTGTATACATCATACTATATTAGCACATACTACTGTATATTAGCACATACTACTGTATATTAGCACATACTACTGTATATTAGCACATACTATATTAGCACATACTACTGTATATTAGCACATACTATATTAGCACATACTATATTAGCACATACTACTGTATATTAGCACATACTACTGTATATTAGCACATACTATATTAGCACATACTATATTAGCACTATGCGCTAAATATAAATCCTTCAAACATTGTCTTAAACCAAATTCTAAATGCCTGCTCGGCAAAACTCTCCTTTATATCTTATGTTCAGAACCCAATTTCTCAGGTTTAATATATTGAAGGTGGTAAGAAACATACGGGGTTCTTCCACAACCTCTGATACAGGTTATCCACCTGCAAATCCACATTAACCGTCATTAAAATCAATAGAAGATGATGTGGGAGCGATAACCTATATTGGAAGGTTATTGAATCTCAGGCAATTAGCCATTTCTTTGCAAAGGGAGTACATGGAAACATACAAAACATGTCTTAAATGTTCTCTGTACAAATGCAAAATTGAATTTTATACCTAAAATCTATTGCTGATTTCCCCCTCACCTGAAAAAAATATTCTGACCCCATAACACTGACAAATTTCAGTTAAATCCCACCACAGTCGAAAGTTTTAAACCTCTGAAAATAAAGGTTTCACACCATAACACCATAACATAGGTAGAATCACAATGTCCTACACCTACAGTATATCGCTAAATATGACATTGGAAATAGAATGAATTAATTTGATAGGACACTGTAAGCATTGCCTAATAGAAAGCCGTACACTATCTGCAGAGTGTGTACAATTTACTGAATTCAAATCCAACACAAAAATAACAAGATACCAAAATATTTTTTACTTTGGATATTCGGGGGAGAAAATCTGGATTGGGCACTTTTACTGGTGTTTTAGTTATAATATTTTCACATTGTTTGTTTTGGGGTTGTCAGAACTCAGATGTGTTTTGTTTTGGATTCGTAAAAAATGATGGATAAAACTCAAAACAAGCATGGAAAAATATCAGGCGTATCTAAATTCGAGCTGTTGTGCAAACATTTTTTACAACCAAAATATCAGTAAAAGTGCTCACTCTTACTTTCATTTCGTTTGTTGGAAATGGTGCTTGAAAGTACATATTTAATGGTTTTTCATAAAAATAAATAAGGTCCGGGGCTCAAATTCTGAAACTAAGCCAACTTAAAAAAATAAAAAAATGAGCAACTAACTACATGTATCTTTCTGGCCATGGATAAATCAAACCAATACCGTGCTTTAGGGCAGCAAAAGAGACATGAAAGTAAATGCCAAAAAACATAGAACAAAAGGTTGGGAAGTGAAACTTATTTTAGTAATCCTGCATTGGTGTAAGGGTCAACGCCATGCAACGAATAATGAAATAATAGCCAACAGCCAGCAGTATTCCTGCCTGTGCTGTACACCACTCCCTTTGTTACACAGGGCAGGTGGATTTTCATATACACCGTCCCATTGCATCCAATGTACAGTATGTGCTGACATAGCTTGACTCTTTGGAAATGTAGAAGCATTGTACTAGTAGAAAGAATGACTTCGCTGATAAACTATTAAGATACAGTAATCACTACTCAATCACTCATCAATAACTACTTTTTGCAGTTACCTGTCACTTACAGATTCAGAAAGAAACCTCTCAATGTGTTTCCATACCTTGGTTGCAGGTTTTTCCGGTGTATCCGGGGTGACATTTGCATTTGTTAGGACCTATACAATCTCCGTGTTTACATCCTGGCTGACACATGGCTACAGGGAAAGAAAACACAGATGACAAACTGAACAGTGATAACATTTAATAAGTTACGTTAGTAATAAATAAGTATGACCTTCAGTAGCTAAAGTTGCAGTGCTACTAACTTGCCCTCATTCGCATATGGGACAAAGTAAGCAGCCTTATATGTTGGTAGGTAGTTAAGACAATGGTAAATGGGACATCTCTACAAGGTTCAAGCGAAATATTTATCACATACTTAGCCAGCAAAAATATGTAGCAAAATTAGATTTATGTACATGCACAATGTTTCAGGAACTCATTGTCCCTTTGTCAGGTGTTGCTTACAGGACAAAGGAAGAAGTTACATCTGGACGTCTCCTTTTGCGCCTTAAATATATATGTAATGTTGTTGTTTTGTTTTTCTTTGATACTTTGTCTTTATTGGTTGGCTGTAGCTTTAATAAGGTCAAGATGCCATAAAATTCTAGCTTGCAAAGTCCTACAGATGTATCGAGACTAATTGTCTTCAGTGCCGCTGCCACACGACCGACCACTGGAAGATTAGCGCTGTGTAGGGTCCCATTCAGAAGCATGGACCACCCTGCAGCTCGATCTCAGTAGACACTGAGTCTTGCTACATCTGTATGTTCACCGACAGTATTATAGCAAAATACAAAACTTTGCAATAAAAAGTTTGAATTCATTTTTTTAGACACATTTTAAAATCCATTTTTCACATATAAACTGTAATCTTTATAACATTCCTCCAACAATTCTTACAATTACCTTTTAAAAGTCCCAAAAGCTTCTTATATATATTTTATGTGAATTACTGATGCTTTATTTATTTGAAGAGTAACATTTTTGGGAAAATTTCGAAAAAAATTATGATAGCCGTGCTACATTGGGGCCTATGCACTAAGCGTTCATAAGGCACTTATCGCCCAAAAGGCCTACAGCGATTCTGTAAGCGGCGATAAGTGGGCGAAAAAAGGCTGAATCACCCAAAAAAAATTGCTAAAAAAAAAAAATCGTAGAGGGAGCGGGGATAAACCACTTTTCGGCATATTCATAAACTCGTGCAATTCTAGTAGCAGCGATTAGGTTATCGACGCCTATCGCCGCTCTAGAATGGTGAGTTTCTCCCAAAATCCTCACACCAGAAAAAGGTGTTGGAAACCTGCTTAGAAGAGGCAAGATGGTACTTAGAAAAAAAAATTCTTTTTTTCTGCATCGGATTGATGCCGGGAGTCTCCGGAGCTGATACCCATTAATATCAGCACTGGAGACCCACGGGGACCACCCGGGGACTCCCGCCGGCCTATTGTATCAATCCCGTGTATAAAAATCAAATATGGGTTTATGTGGGGGTGCAGGTGGTGGGTTGTGTTTTGGTGATTATTACTTATTTTAATATAAATTTTATAACTAGTGTATTGTAGCAGGAAAATCAACGTGGTTCTGCTCTGGAAACCCCCTGCTCATCAACACTAGTAATAAAATTTCAATTAAAAAAATACAAATTTTGGGGAGATTTGCACTCTCTCTGAGCAGCTCTCTCAGCAGCAGATAGAACTTGCCGGGTAAGGCCTTTTCAGGGAGGCGTTCATCACATCTCCGGCAACTCGCCCGTTTTGTGAATTTTGCCATCACAGGTAATCAATGCTTTCTGAATACCATGATAGCAACGCTCACAAAAACGGCGATTTAAATGGCCCGGCGATTTTTTTTTAATGAACCTTTAGTGCATAGGCCCCATAGTGTGATACAGAAACTTACTACTGGAAGAAAATAGCAGCGTTGCTATTGTTCCACAGCTTATTTAATTACAGGCATTGAAATCCTTCTTTAATTGCATGGTAACTTTCATAATAGTTTAATCCACTTTGTTATTAGAGATGTGGGAAACTTTCACAGAAGTTTGCAAAACTGATTAATATTGAACTGGATTCAATTAATTACTGTATGCCCTCTCCTTGTGTACCACCAACCACACCTACTCAACTTGTGGGGAGACATATTGAAATAAAAATGATATAAATCAAATCAAAAATGTATTAAAAAAAAGTGGGAAATGCTGGTCCTTTGTCTCACCATTTGTTTTATGTTATGACTATAAGAACCAAATGTTGCCATACAGTATATCACCAACAGTTACTATATGAAAAGAAAATCTTATGTGAATATCAGTCACATTGTTTTCAATCCGCGCTCTTGCTTCCTAAAGGGATCTTGTAGTAGATCTTCTCCTTCCTCTTGCAGCTCCTAGTGCGTGGAGGTACACCCCTCCTCCACCAACGCCCACCGAGGAGAAACTCCGTCAGTGGACCAAGCACCAAGAAAGAAAGCACAGGAGCGCACCAAGGTCAGGAGATATGTATTCAACAATACAGTAATAACTGTGGGGTGGTGTCGGCCGATCCCAGCGCGCGGGCGAAACCAACCCAAATACAACATCCCCCTATCCCTCCCGATACACTGATGTGGTGACACGGAGCCTGGTTGCATTTTTTTACTGGACTGTGTTTTATTAATATGCAAGTAACCACTTGCTTTATTACTGAATTGTTGAAAAACATATCTCCGGACATTGGGGTATCTCACAGAACATTGGGGTTGCATAAGAACAATTCAGTAATGACAAAATATGTACATACTGTACTATGTATATAGTTTATGCTTATTAAATAACTACAGTATATTTTATTTCCTTCAAAAATAATTCAGTAAACTAAGCCAAGTATAATTCTAAATGTAATAATTTAATGGCATACAAGTCACATCTAAGAGGTAACTTTATTTTTAAATAATAACACATCCCACAATGTACAGTGACATTATCTAGAAATATTGGAATGCTGTGATACCACTGAGTCAGAATCAGAAGACATTTTGCAAGTGTTCCAATATTGTATGGGAAGAATCATTACTTTTGCTGATGAGCACAATGCTCTCTAATCCAGTGGTTTTCCACCTTTTTTTTGGTTAAGGAAGCCTAGAATTAGATTGTGGAATTCTGGGAAACCCCAACCCTCTGTCCACCCCCATCCCTCTCTCCCGCCCCTGTCCCTCCCTCCTGTCCATCTTTCTTCCCTGTCTTCACACTCCCTTTTCTCCCCCCTTATGCTCTCTACTCCTCTTCCCCTTACACTCCCTCTCTCTCTTCTCCCATTACACCTCTTCTCCCCTTACAATCCCCCCTCTCTTCTCCTCTTACACTCTCCACCCTTCCTTCCACCCTTAGGCCTCAGCCATGCTCCCTGCTGGCGTGCTGAGGCGCAGGGAAAGCGGGTGCTTTCCCCGGCCTTGCGGTTGCTTACCGCACGCGCCGTCAGGGGGCGGGCCGGGGGTGTGGGCGCGTCACTTTCCAGGGGCGGGCCAGTGACGTCACTGAGCTGGTTCGCCCTCATTGGGCGAACAGCTCACGTGACCGGCCTGTCGCGCCGGCTAGCGGGGGAATTTTAAATTCCCCTAAGACCTGCGCTTCTGCAAGCGCGCGGAAGCGCAGGTGAGCCCCTACTAAAGCCGCTCTAATTGCAGCTGTAGGGGCCCAGTGCTGAGCGGGAGTGCGCGTCAGCACGCTTCCGCCAGCAAGCGCTAAACATGGCCAAGGCCTTACACTCTCCATCCTCACACATTCCACCCCCCCCTCTCTCTTGCCCCCTTACAGCACACACACACCTTTGGGCAGCAGGCTGGTCCGCAGCTCCCTCCTCCTGCCAGCCGGAAGTTGAACGTGTCTTCCATCGCTGACAGGAGCAGGAGGAGGAAGGACCACAGTGACCGGGTGGCTGCTGCTGAGCTAGGGAGCTGCTGGGTCACTGCTGCGTGTTGTGCAGCCCAGCTGCCAGGCCTGGGACAGCTGGGAGAGTGTTCCCAGCTCCCCACCTCAGGCACCCGCGGCTCCCCAGTTGAAAATGACTGGCCTAACCACTTAGAACCAACATAAAAAGCACCACTAAAGAGAAGGACTTTGCTGCTGTTTGTTACTGTATTGCAGGACAACAATGGCAGGTGACACATAAAACTAACATGGGAGAATAGCAAGCATTTAGTTACGTGGAAATGCAGTAACGGGGATATGTATATATACAGTGGTCGACAAATCACCAAAAAATCTACTCGCCGAACAAAAAAATCTACTCGCCACCTAGTACCAAACGTGTGCTGCTTGGGCCAATAGGAGCTCGCCACGATGTTAAATCCACTCGCCCGGGGCGAGCAAATGTATAGGTTTGTCGAACACTGTGTATAAGGCTACGCAAAGTGGATATTAAACATCTGTTTTTAATATTCTCTTGTGGCTGAGCAAATTGTAAAAAAAATTAAATAAAAAATTCCCTATTCAATTGCTTGCATTTAACACAGTTCTGTTAGTCAGTCATATTTATTTAACTCCAGACCTGGGAAAGTTTCACTTTTTTTTTATTGTAGTTAATTGGCTAATGTTCTAAATTTGAGCATACGTGTACGTGCTCCAATGTGTAAATGTCAGATTATATGTCAGATTGGCCAACGTGTGAACCATTGCCAAAAGATATGAAGATAGTGTAGCAGCAGAAAGATAGGCAGTACATGAGGTCTGCTCTGTTTGATATGCCAACATTTGTTTTAGCTTTACTCCTTTTCCCCTAAATTTGAAAAGATAGGGGGCCATTTGCGTGCTAATGGTAGGGTGACCAGACCTCTCGGTTTAGGTCTGTCCCCCCAGTTTTAAAAGTTGAAGCAGGGAGAGCAGGAGGAGGGCAGGAGGAGAGCGGAGGCTGGGTCTGGCTGCGGTTACAGAGGTGGGTGGGGGCTGACTGCAGAGGTGGATCGGGACGGGGGCTAGCTACAGAGGAGGGTTGGGCATGGGCAGCCTCAGAGGAGCCCCATCAGTAAGATCCGGAAGTCAGTGAGAACTTCCAGTATCTGCTGCCAGGGCACAAGATGAACTCCCCCCTGGTCCACCGTGACATGTAGGGTCCGGTGAGACACACAGAATGGAGAGAGAGGCACACACAGAATGGGGAGAGAGGCACACACAGAATGGGGAGAGAGACACACACAGAATGGGGAGAGAGGCACACACAGAATGGGGAGAGAGGCACACACAGAATGGGGAGAGAGGCACACACAGAATGGGGAGAGAGGCACACACAGAATGGAGAGAGAGACACACAGAGAATGGGAAGAGAGACACACACAGAATGGGGAGAGAGGCACACACATAATGGGGGGAGAGGCACACACAGAATGGGGAGAGAGGCACACACAGAATGGAGAGAGAGACACACAGAGACTGGGGAGAGAGACACACACAGAATGGAGAGAGAGAAACAGAATGGAGAGAGAGAGACACACAGAATGGAGAGAGAGACACACAGAATGGAGAGAGAGACACACAGAATGGAGAGAGAGACACACAGAATGGAGAGAGAGACACACAGAATGGAGAGAGAGACACACAGAATGGGGAGAGAGACACACAGAATGGAGAGAGAGACACACAGAATGGAGAGAGAGACACACAGAATGGAGAGAGAGATGCACAGAATGGTGAGAGAGACACACAGAATGGGGAGAGAGACACACAGAGAATGGAGAGAGAGACACAGAGAATGGAGAGAGAGACACACACACAGAATGGAGAGAGAGACACACATAGAATGGGCTGAGGTGGATCGGGACGGGGGCTAGCTACAGAGGAGGGTTGGGCATGGGCAGCCTCAGAGGAGCCCCATCAGTAAGATCCGGAAGTCAGTGAGAACTTCCAGTATCTGCTGCCAGGGCACAAGATGAACTCCCCCCTGGTCCACCGTGACATGTAGGGTCCGGTGAGACACACAGAATGGAGAGAGAGGCACACACAGAATGGGGAGAGAGGCACACACAGAATGGGGAGAGAGACACACACAGAATGGGGAGAGAGGCACACACAGAATGGGGAGAGAGGCACACACAGAATGGGGAGAGAGGCACACACAGAATGGGGAGAGAGGCACACACAGAATGGAGAGAGAGACACACAGAGAATGGGAAGAGAGACACACACAGAATGGGGAGAGAGGCACACACATAATGGGGGGAGAGGCACACACAGAATGGGGAGAGAGGCACACACAGAATGGAGAGAGAGACACACAGAGACTGGGGAGAGAGACACACACAGAATGGAGAGAGAGAAACAGAATGGAGAGAGAGAGACACACAGAATGGAGAGAGAGACACACAGAATGGAGAGAGAGACACACAGAATGGAGAGAGAGACACACAGAATGGAGAGAGAGACACACAGAATGGAGAGAGAGACACACAGAATGGGGAGAGAGACACACAGAATGGAGAGAGAGACACACAGAATGGAGAGAGAGACACACAGAATGGAGAGAGAGATGCACAGAATGGTGAGAGAGACACACAGAATGGGGAGAGAGACACACAGAGAATGGAGAGAGAGACACAGAGAATGGAGAGAGAGACACACACACAGAATGGAGAGAGAGACACACATAATGGAGAGAGAGACACACAGAATGGAGAGAGAGACACCGAATGGAGAGAGAGACACACAGAATGGAGAGAGAGAGACACACAGAATGGAGAGAGACACAGAATGGAGAGAGAGAGACACACAGAGAATGGAGAGACAGAGAATGGAGATAGAGACACAGAGAATGGAGATAGAGACACAGAGAATGGAGATAGAGACACAGAGAATGGAGAGAGAGACACAGAGAATGGAGAGAGAGACACACACAGAATGGAGAGAGAGACACACAGAATGGGGAGAGAGACACAGAAGGTGGAGAGAGGCACACAGAGAATGGAGAGAGAGACACACAGAGAATGGAGAGAGAGGCACACACAGAATGGGGAGAGAGAGACACAGAATGGAGAGAGACACACAGAATGGAGAGACATACAGAATGGAGAGAGAGACACAGAATGGGGAGAGAGACACACAGAATTGGGAGAGAGGCACACAGAGAATGGAGAGAGAGACACACATAGAGAATGGAGAGAGAGACACACACAGAATGGAGAGAGAGAGACACACACAGAATGGAGAGAGAGACACACAGAATGGAGAGAGAGACACACAGAATGGAGAGAGAGACACACAGAATGGAGAGACACACAGAATGGAGAGAGAGACACATAGAATGGAGAGAGACACACAGAATGGAGAGACACATAGAGAATGGAGAGAGAGACACAGAGAATGGAGAGAGACACAGAGAATGGAGATAGAGAGACACAGAGAATGGAGATAGAGACACAGAGAATGGAGAGAGAGACACACAGAATGGAGAGAGAGACACACAGAATGGGGAGAGAGACACAGAATGGGGAGAGAGACACAGAATGGGGAGAGAGACACAGAATGGGGAGAGAGGCACACAGAGAATGGAGAGAGAGACACACAGAGAATGGAGAGAGAGAGAGACACAGAGAATGGAGAGAGAGACACAGATAATGGAGAGAGAGACACAGAGAATGGAGAGAGAGAGACACGCAGAATGGGGAGAGACACACAGAATGGGGAGAGAGGCACACACAGAATGGGGAGAGAGGCACACAGACAATGGGGAGACAGACACACAGAATGGGAAAGGGGAGAGAGAGAGAGAATGGAGGCATAAGGGGAGAGAGAATGGAAGGATGGGGGAGAGAATGGAAGGATGGGGGGAGAGAGAATGGAGGGATGGGGGAGAGAGAATGGAGCGATGGGGGAGAGAGAATGGAGCGATGGATGGGAGAGAGAATGGAGGGATGGATGGGAGAGAGAATGGAAGGATGGATGGGAGAGAATAGAGGGATGGATGGGAGAGAGAAATGAAGGATGGATGGGAGAGAATAGAGGGATGGGGAGAGAGAATGGAGGGATGGTAGAGAGAAATAATGGAGGGATGAGGGGAAATGGAATGGAGGCATAGGGGGAGAGAGAATGGAGGTATGGAGATACAGAATGGAGGGATGGGGGATACAGAATGGAGGGATGGGGGATACAGAATGGAGGGATGGGGGATATAGAATGGAGGGATCGGGAGAGAGAATGGAGGGATGGGGGAGAGAGAATGGAGGGAATGGGAGAAAGAATGGAGGGATTGGGGAGAGAGAATAGAGGGATGGATGGGAGAGAGAATGGAAGGATGGGGGAGAGAATAGAGGGATGGGGGAGAGAGAATGGGGGAGTGGGGGGAGAGAGAATGGAGGGATGGGGAGACAGAATAAGGGGATGAGGGAGAGAGAATGGAGGGATGGATGAGAGAGAAATGGAGGGACGGGGGAGAGAAAATGGAGGGATTCGAAAAAGAGAAAATGGAGGGCTGGGGAGGGAGAAAATGGAGGGATGGGGGAGAGAAATGGAAGGATGGGAGAGAGAAAATGGAGGGATAGGGGGAGAGAGAGAGTGTGTGTGTGTTTGAAGGAGATGGGTACAGAGACGGGCAGAGAGGTAGAAAGGGGAGGAGCGCAGTTGGTGAGGTAATTTGTTTTATAAATTAGTTTTTTTTAATATGTCCTGGTTTTTACTTATGTAAATATGGTCACCCTCGCTAGTGGTGGAATGCTGCTTGGCTAAAAATTCATCCTTGACTAGGGCATTGAAGGTCAGTGTGGGTTCAATTTAGGGATATGGTCTACTTTGAACTTGTGAATAAATATTCATATCAGGGAAATTATGTGGTTGCTAATCTCTTTCGCAAAAGCCCACACATGTCTCATCCTCACTAAATACTATCTTACTCATCCAATGTAATGGCAGTGACATTATTAGACTAGAATTAACTGTTATGCTCTCTGCCATGTTGTTCAGAACATTTTCAGACTTTCTCCAATCAGCAGTAAAGTCCAACGTAGCGTCCCGTTCAGTCTTTAGAGCCTCGAGCTCCTCACCCAGGTCACGTTTTTTTCTCTCTGCCATCTTGCGGCCAGTGCGCTCAGACTCCGGGTCCTTCCTCAGGTCTTGAAGCTGTCCTTCTGTATTTCTTTTTCTACTCAGTGCAGCTGCTAGTTCAGCTTCTTTGTAGTTGAGTCGCGATTCCACATCTGTCAGCTGATTCAGAGCAAGGTTTAACTCTATTTCCTTTTCTCTATTCTTGACCTGCAGCTGCCGGTGCTCCTCCTGGACCTTATCCAGCTCCAGCTGCAGCCGGGCCTTCTAATTGGCTGTGTGGTCCCGCAGCTTGCGGGTAACGGCCATCTCAGTTTCATAGCGCAATGTCAGGCAGTCCTCCTGGCGGACGGACACCTTCTCCCTCTCGGTGAGCTGCATCTTGCGCTCAGCAATCTGCATCTGCAGCTCTTCAATTTGATCCTGCAAGTCCCCTTTCAGGGCCTTCACCTCTTCCTGGTGCTTGCTCTGGGTTTGCATCAGAGCGCCTTCATATTTTGGAGCTCTGCAGTTTTTGTCGCCAGGATCACTGCTGCTTCTGTCTGCACGCCTCTTTCTCCTGAGTGTACTGACTTCTGGGGATGGAGCAGCCTCTCTGCTTCTCCATCTCTTGCTCTAGTTTCTGGACCTTCTCGTGCTCCTTCTCAAACAGAGTCACCTGGCCTCTAAGCTCTGCCTCCTGCGATGCTCAATGTGACTTCAGCTCCTCATGCGGCTCTGTGGGGACACACTGGGTACTCAGACGCTCCTGCAGCACTTTTACTTTGTTAGCAGCCAGGATACTTTCTTCTTGCAGGACCCGCTGCTTCTCCTTGGCCTGGTCAGACATATCTGAATTTTCCGCTTTCAGACTTGCATTCTCTCTCTTTACAGTCTCTAAATCACTCAGGGACTTCTCATAGGCTTCCTTCAATGTACACAGCTCTGTGTTTAGACCATGGCCCTCTTGGCGAGAATGTTCCAGCTCTGTGCTGCGAGCGTGAACCACTTTCTGAGAGACTCCCAACTCTCTATGGCAATTGCGAATCTCTTGCAGAGCCTCCCCATATTTCTGTTTCAGGTTAGCAATTAGTCTGTCTGACTTGTTCTGCTTTCCATCCATGGCGGCCGCCGCAATGTTTGCCCTTTCCAGACTGGTCGTCACCTCCTCCAACACACTCCGTAAGAGACGCTCTGTTTTCTTCAAAGCCTCGTACTCACGTATAGCTGGGAGTACACACCTCTGTAACTTGGTGTTAGCCTCCTGTACCTTGGCGTTCGCTTCCCGCTCCTTATTCAATTACTCCCACAGGACTTCATAATCATGACGGGCAGCTTGGAGTACAGAAATTAAGGCCTCTTTACCCTGGGTCAAAGATTCAGCTTCCCTTTTTTCTTTGCCACCGTTCCCGTGACGATTCCACCCGTCACTCCGGTCTGCAGCATATCTCGGCGCCTTTCTGACGCACGTTGTCCTGACATCGCAGGCTCAAGTGGTTTGGTCACTTCCTCTGTGACTTGAGATATACTTTTCTTTTTCTTCTTCTTTCTCTTTGCTTTATTAGCTCCAGACATCAGTATTACCAGGCACACACTCACTGGTATCAGCTTCCCCATCTTGTTTGCGTTCACAAGGCGTTGCTTGCTTTCGCAGCTGTGGGAGACAGTATTCCTTGTTCTGCCCCTGTTGCCACTGTTTGTATTTGAAAATTTGGGGACACACTTCTCCCGTGTGACCTGGTTCATGACAGGCCCAGCATATTGACTCCTTTAGAAAATCAGCTGTTTTTCTTCTAGCTGGCACGGCTCCGAATTCTTCGTCACTGACTCCAAGGTTATGAGCTCCTGCGCTCTGGACGCTGGTCACTTTTGCAGCTTCCCTCTGCAGGTACGGCTCTCTTCCCATGGCCACATATGAGTCATCATCGTCATCGTATGGACTGGAGGGACACTGTTTTACATGGTTATGTACATTACAAAGCAAACATTTAATGTCGGCAATTTTAAAAACCCAGCAGGGAAAACTTGACACTCAGCCCTTTGCTTATGGCGTTAGCTTTACACAGTACAGCAATCTTTTCATACCTAACGGGGCAGACATTACACTCAGTACTTGCTTGATGCATTTTCACTTTCTTCAGCAAAAATTTTGGTTTTCTGCTTGGGTTCGAAGCCTTAACAGATCTTCATCTACTGACCTCTAGGTGCTATTGCATCCACACTTCACACATTCTCTGTGTATGCTGTAAGTACAACTGGTCATACACAGTGAGATAGACTTCACTCGCAGAGTCTGCACTTTACTTCGGCCGAGCGGCCATTTTAAATCCCCATGTTTTTTCTCAAACCCACAGACCTTTCAGTGTCTGCCCGCACTCTCCACCATATGTGGCAAATGGCTCCCTTTATGTAGTGCTGCTGTTTGCCCAGGCTCTCCGCGACACAGTCTTCTAAGGTTTAATTTGTAGAAAAGGACAAACACGTGTAAACACATAAGAGGCACTCAGCCCTCAACCTTCAGGGGTTTATTTTTCCACAAGCCACTTAAACCATGGGTACACTACAGTATGCCTTTAAGAAAACAAAATCCTAAAATAAAAATCTATTCCCTATAGGGAAACTAACTAAACTTTTCTGTGACCCTTTCTAATGGCGCTGGCCAGATAAATTGGTTCCCAGCCCAAAACATATACTACTGATAAGAAATTAGAAACAAGTTCCAAATAACTGTGCTCAGTATCCACAGGAAACATGTAATCCAAAAGAGTCTCAAATCATAAATATGATTGTGTATAGGATAAGCTCTGAATTAAGCCCAGTGAGACTGGGCTTAATGTATCTTAATGTACCCAGTGTATCTGCAACTCATGCGAGAAGTTAGTAGCAATAACTGTCCATATAGTGGAGATACATAGCATGAATCAGTGAGAGTATTCCACTGGACAAACCTCTAGAGCAACACCAGTATTGGTCAATTCCTGTACAATCAATAAGTAAGGAAAAACAGTACTCACACATGGCAGCTTATCCTGATGCGTGCATCACGCCAGTGAGGTAGTAGAACGAACATCCAAAGAAAGGGACAGAGCACTGCTGTAAAAAATGCAGGGGCTAACACCAGCAATGGAGGGTTAAAAAGTTAAATTTTAATGATGTGGCATGTAAGGAACATGTTAGCAACTCTGACGTGTTACGAGCAAATGCCCTTTGTCAAAGAGTATGTCTTTGCTCACAGTGATATAGACGCTCCCCCGCCCACTCAACCAGAGCAACGAGCCGCAAAACCACTCGCTCGTGACGCACCTCCCATTGTGGGTAGCTCATTGGCTGATGGGTTCCTCCAATGGGATTTGCATCCCCAGTTTCTCCGGTCGAGTGGGCGGGGGATCGTCTATATCACTGTGAGTATGATCTAGACGCGGACATACTCTTTAACAAAGGGCATTTGCCCAAAACGCGTCAGAGTTGCTATCATGTTCCTTACATGCCACATCATTAAAATTTTACTTTTTAACCCTCCCTTGCTGGTGTTAGCCCCTGCATTTTTTACAGCAGTGCTCCGTTCCTTTCTTTGGATGTTCGTTCCAAAACATATACTATCCTATGCAACCAAACAGTCTTTTAACATTGCAGAGTCTTATTGATTTGCTTATCTGTATTGTAGGGGATTCCAATCCCAGGGTCTCTGTGTAGCTCCAACAGCAAACAGGAACGTCAGTTCCGGGGAGTAGGCTGTGTCCAGCCCGTGGAAATCTTTATCCTGGGTGGGGGTCCCAACAGCCATGCTTCCTTCAGGGATGGGGAACCAGAACAGCCAGAGTCCTTCCTGGCTTTGAGAAAATCAACCTCTCTCCTTGCTGGGGAAAAGCAGTCTCTCTTGCGCAGAGGTACTTCCTGCCTTGTTAAACCTTTCCTTAGGAGTGCTGTCTTAATTAGTACCAGGTGCAGCAAGTTCCCATAGAGGAATTTAACCTCTTGTACACTGGAACCTATCCACTCCGCTTGCTCTCTAGTCCATAAGGACAGTGACTCCATCACCATGTAAATATATTTAACACCGTCCCATTCTCCCCCCCTCCCCCAAGGGAGATTTGGTAGTTACAGGGTGTGCTGTGGTGTATACCTGCTGGTTCAAGGAGGTGTGAGTCCGCCGATGGTACTGGGAAGTGGCAACAGGGCAGGCTTCAGCTTTTGTACCATGGTGCAGCGCCTCCAGTCCGCAGGGCCCCTGCCAAGGACAAGGGTTCTCCCCACAGACCCTCCTCACTCCTCAATCACTGAAACATGCAGGCCAAGGATGGTGCAACCGGTTTTTATTATCAGCCTCCACTCCTTCTCCATTTCTTCCATGGTCCCTGGAGCAGACCCAAGGGGCTTGGACGCCCCAAGAGCCCCTCTTTACCCCCTGATGGGGCAAGGTGGAAGTACTCCCACTCCACAGAGGGAGGGAAGACAGACACACACAATTTGGGGGAGTGGCAGCTTTTACACCTGGGGAGGGGTTTGTAACCCTGCCCCATAACAGGGCAGGTCCAGGTACTGACAGGCATCACACCACTGGCATGTGACCCAGTCAGTACCCTCCCAGGCATGACACTCCAAACTGCCGGTAGGCCTGCACCTGGATAGGGTAACATTGTATCTATCCAGGCTGCAACTGGAGTTTAACCCCAAACACTGCCTGTTCCTATCAGGACTTAAAGTTTTAGGGCCAAAGGAAAGCGTATTGCACTAAGCTACATATAGAAGCTCAGTGTTGGCATCACTGTTTACTCAACTTGTTGGTGTAAGAAATATACAGATCATTAGGTGTCTTATTCATACTCCACAAATGTATGGTGTTTGAAAAAAATAAAATAATGGAGGCTGCCATGTAGAAGTATAATAATCATAACTTTTTTCTCTCCACCTTCTCAATTTAGTCAAAAGGGGACATGAAGGTATAAACCGTCACCAATACGGCCAATATTCCCAGAATATTGTGCTGCATTGTAAGATTTCCAGGTAACTCTCAGAGCACTCATCAAGTATAAAGCATCATATGCATTTTTTAAGCAACATAAACAGCCAGTGGTTTGGCCATCAAGTGGCCTTCATCGGGGTTAAAGACTTACGTCCTATTTGTGAATTGGCTGTATTGCCTCTCAGAGTGAGCACCTTGGAACGTCTAGTCATTTTTGTTTTTTACTTATTGCTGTTTTATTTATTGGTGTGCAAAACATACACTGGATTTTTCTGCAATCTTACAGCCTATTTTTCAAAAAAGGAAGACAGTACATACAAAGAATGATAAACGCTTCCACAGTGATTGCGTAGAAGGTTTAAGTGCATATTTACTAAACGGTGCTACTCAAAACTTCACATTATACCATATAATTAATAATATGAATCACCACTCAAGGAGCTATCAAATGCTTCCACTGTACCTGAGTTCAGGCAGGCTTGGTTTTGTGTTTAAAAATAAAATAGTTTGATAGTGTTTGTCTTTACATTCTAAAAAGATGTTTTGACAGTTGAGGGGTGTTCCAGGTTAAGCGTATACATGGCTAACTCAATCCTTGTTTACATACCGGAGAGACATGCGTGAAGAAATAACATGTCCTATGCTTAAAATGTCTGCTCTTAACGCAATCTGTGTTTCCTGTTAAATGAGCTCTATACTATACTCCTTGCGAAAATAATCTCTCTCTCACACAACCAGTTACATTTAATTAAGCTTCTAGGTGCTTTTCAAAGTGTAGTTTGTTTAATTGCACGGGTCTTTTAGAAATAGCCCCTGCATGGACTGAATCCAATCAACAAAACAATTAAGTAAGTAGTGTTTAGCTAATCAAAGTAAATTATAGGTAGCACCTCACTGCACCATACTCACTTCCACATGAAAAAGCATGCCTGGCAAAGTCTTGCATCACACGACAGGGTGGGAACAACTAGAATGTGAGCTACTTTCAGTTTTCTGGGCCTCTACTGTGCTAATGTAAAAGTCATTCTTGTTTCCGCTTCTGCAAAATGTCTGCACTTTCAAGCGTTTTATTGCAGTGTTTATGACTTATAAAGATAAGAGTCATGTTACTGTCCATGGTATCAGTAAGATGAATTTTCTTTATAGGCACATAAAGAGACATTGTTATTGTACTCGCTGGCACTCCAAAGGGTGTAGAATAGTGCAATAGCCCCACCCCATTCTTACATGCAGCTGATGTAAAACAATGGCTGCTTCCCCTGCTGTTAAGTTGTGTATATCCCGCTGCAACATGAGAGCAATAAGGTTGGCTACCTCTGCAACACTCCACCCTCCAACAGGGCTGCCGACAGAGGGGGGAAGAGCAGTGACAAGTGTCCTGGGCCCGGTGGCTGCAGGGGGGCCCAGACTATGTTTGTTGGAAGTAGGGCCCGACCTCTGGTCGTAACTCTAGTCCTGGGCCCGGGAAGTTTGTCCACAGACCTGCCCTCCAATGTAGTTACATTTAGGTGAAAGCATGGCACCTTTGGCATTTCCTCACTTTCTGTAAACGGGTTTTCCACATTTGTGAATCTACACCTATGTATTTACATTTTTGTATACCTTTTTCAAATGTTGTACAGTGTCTTGTATGCATTCTCTGTGTAAGACAGGCATAGAAGAGACTGTGAATGGAATCAGACAGGCTTACCCAGCAGCTGGGGAGGAATTGATAAGTATCTATATAAGTAATGTATGTTATTTATATGAGATGCTCTACGAGAAACAGCTTTGTTGGTCATAGACAGAAGTGGAATTTTTATGAATAGCGGTTACACTTAAAAGCTTACTGACAGGGCCGACAGTAATGTATGTATATCTTTAATTATATAGCTCCATACATGTACAGCTTAACCCCTTTATAGCGCGGTCCTCGGGGGCCACCCGCGACCACCGCGTTATAAACGGGTTTGCGGGGAAAAAATGGCCGCTGAAAAAAATAAATTATTTTTATTTAAAAATTTTTCTTTTTTTTTGTGGTCGTACTGTGTCCGCCGGAGGGGGAAAGCTGAGAACTCTCCCAACATTCCCAGACCCGGTGGGGCAGCGACAACAGCACACAGCACTTACCCGGCATCTGGCAGCTCTTCTTGCGAGAGCAAGCTCCCTTAAAGAGACAGTGTGTCTCCGTGTGTGTGTGTGTTTGTGTGTATTTGACTGTGTGAGACTGTGTGTGTGTGTGTGTGTCAGTGTGTATGTGCATGCAGTGTGCTGTGAGTGTGTGCAGTGTGCTGAGTGTATGCAGTGTGTGCTGAGTGTGTGCAGTGTGCTGTGAGTGTGTGCAATTTTTTTTAAATTCGGGGTCCACGCTCAAACCGCGTTATAGCGGATCGTGCTATAACGGGGTTGAGTTGTACATAGTGCTCCAAAGCTACACATGACATAATAATATAACACAATGGGAATAAACGCTTGAGACATAAAAGGAATATTAGGAAACAGGATCCCCTGCCCCGAAGAGCTTACAATCTAAGTGGTAATTAGGGAGAACTTACAGAGACTGTAGGAGTGTTCCTGTAAGTGCATCTGCAAGGGCCCATGGGCAGTGTATATGAGATGTATAATAGAAGCCACGGAGCTACCCATATGCTTCGTTATTAAAGAGATGTGTTTTTTAGATGTGTCTTAAACAGCGGCAGATTTGAAAATCCACTGCACCTAGGCACTTAGCCGTTGTGGCCACCTCCTTGCTGCCGCCCGCCTCCTCCTTCAGAACCACAGCGTAAAATGACGCCGCGGACATCACCAACATCATGACCTCATTTGATGCTGCAACATCATGTTGCCATGGCAACGAGACGCCGTGAGATGTCACGTTGGTGACAGCCGCGGCGTCATTTTTTTTTTTTCAACTTTATGTTTTATTCAGTTTTCACACATACAGCAGTTATAAAAAAACAGTGTATAACATGGGTCAACTTATTCGCTGTATGTACTGCCACTTCAATTCCCAACTAAACACACTACACAAAGACTCAGGGGGGGAAGACACATTAGGGGAGAAAGGGGGGGGATGGGGAAGGAGAGGACCCCCTCTGCCACTGCTCCTGGATCTGCCATGTGCCGTTGCTTTTCCAGACCTCAGACTCCTCGTGCGCCTTTACTAACCACTTGATTCGGGGCCGCCGCGTCCCTATCAGTCATGCCCGTCCCTGTGTTGCAAGCACTGCCATTCATCGAAGGAGAACTCACCTTCCACTATCACAGCCAAATGGTGGCATTGCTCATCCCCGTGATGTCTCTTTGTGCCAGCCACGGAAACCAGACTTTTTGAAAATTTGAGTCAATGTCATTGACCAAACTTGTCAATTTCTCCATCTGGCCGACGAACCAAATTCTGTTCCGAATCTTATCTATCGATGGAGTCGTGTTTTGTTTCCACAATGCCGCTATCTCACACCTCATTGCTGTCGCAAAATGGGTGACTAGTTTATTTCCTGCTCTTGACAGGCCCTCCAGTGGTTTATTTAATAGAAATAACCAGGGATCCAGAGGAATTTCGAGGCCCAAAATCCTCTTTAGCCAATCCTGTATTTGTTCCCAGATCGGGCGCAATCGAGGGCAAGACCACAGCATGTGCAACAAGTCCCCAGTATCTCCACATTGTCTAGGTCACAAAGGGGAGTAACCTGGTACAAATTTATATAGCCTAACCGGGGTGAGGTACCACCTCATTAGAACTTTATATGAGTTCTCCTTCAATGTCGTGCAGATCGAGGTTCTTGCTACCGCTTCAAAGATTTCTAACCAGTCCTCGTCCTCTGTGTTTCTCCCAGATCCCTCTCCCACTGTGTCATGTAGTCAAGTCTCCGTCTGCTGCCCTCTCCAGGATCGATCACTTCCTTATATAATCTAGAGATAAGTCCCCGTGGTGCGTGCCCACGTGCACAGAGTGTTTCAAAATTCGTTACTTTAGGACGGTGAGTGTGTTTGGTATAAAATGCCCGGATCTGGAGGTATCTGAAGAATTCTGTGTTAGGAATGCCTTTATCTGACTGAATCTGTGTAAGTGTCTTAATAGTGATTCTGCCCTCCAGATCCTTCAACCTCCCGTACCCACTCTGTTTCCAGAGTAAAAAGTGTCCCTCATCCATCCCTGGAGCAAATTCAGGGTTTCCAAATAGTGGGGTCATCAGTGAGTTCCTTGTGGTCAGAGTGCATTTAAATTTGGTGGCTTCCCAGACTGCAAATGAGTTGATCATTGAGGTCAGCGGTCTTAAGATTTGCTTTAATCTAAGTTTTGGGTACCAAATCAGATTCTGAAGTTCTAGTGGGGCACATATATCTCTCTCAAGCTCCACCCATCTATGTAGTTTCGGGTCCGTGTGCCAGTGAATAATTTGGGTCAATTGTGCCGCTCTATAATATGAGAACAAGCAAGGTACCGCTAATCAGCCTGCGGTTTTGGGCCTTACTAATGTTTTTGCTGGTATCCTAGCTTTTTTGTTTTTCCAAATAAACTTAAAGATCTGGGCCTGCATGTCCTTGAAGTCTGCCCTCTCTAAAGGTATGGGGAGTGTCTGTAAAAGGTATATTAGTCTGGGGAGAAGGTTCATCTTTACGCTATAAATTCTTCCAACCCAGGAGATACCATACGTCGCCCACTCCTTCAGCTCCTTTCTCAAAGATTGCAAGAGTTTATGGTAGTTTGCCTTATATAACAACTTAACCTCCTTTGTGAGATTAACTCCTAGGTATTTAATCGTTTTGGGTTGCCAATTCAAATTGAAGTTAATCTCTATTAGTGTTTCTGTGTCTTTTGGGAGATTTAGGTTTAGAGCTTCCGATTTTGCTTGGTTTATTTTAAACCCTGAGATTGTATTAAACTTTTCCAGGAGGTCAAAGAGGTTGGGTAGAGAGACCAGGGGCTTAGACAGTGTCAGTATAACATCATCCGCATATAATGCGGTCTTATACTCCTGAGAGCGAATTTGAATTCCTGTGATATCTTTATTTCTCCTGATGTGAGCTGCAAGTGGTTCCATGCATAGGGCGAACAAGGGCGAGAGTGGGCAGCCCTGTCTAGTACCACTTTTAATTTTCAGTGCGCCTGACGGGAACCCCTGGTGGATTACCCGCACTGTCGGATTAGTGTACAGCGCTTTGATTGCCCAAGATACCTTATCCCCCATCCCAAACGCTGCAAGCATGGCATCCAGGTAGGGCCAGTCAATTCTATCAAAGGCTTTTTCAGCATCGAGGCTTAATATAATGCCCGGGATCTTATTGGCATTAATATAGTCAATGGTATCTACTATTCTTCTGGTGTTATCGGCCGCTTGCCTACCTGTGATAAAACCAACTTGATCCGGGTGAATCAGCCTAGGAAGAATTGTACTCAATCTATTGGCCATTAATTTGGAATACATTTTAATATCTGAGTTAATTAATGAGATCGGTCTGTAGCTTGGACAATTGGTAGGATCTTTGCCCTGTTTATGAATCACTGAGATGGATTCCTGCAGCATCATGTCTGAAAAGGACCCCCCTGCTAGGATATGGTTAAACATCCTTAATAAATGCGGGTACAGAATCCCTATATATTTTTTATAATATACTGTAGATTCGAAAAACCGTCTGGGCCCGGAGCTTTTGCAGGTTTAAGATTTGTAACTACTTCTAGCAGTTCATCCGCTGTGAACTCCTTTCCTAGAAACTCTCGCTCCAACCTTGTTATTTTCGGCAAACCCGAGTCCGCTAAGAATTTTTCTAAAGCTTTACTCGTTTTATCGTTATGCCTCACCTTCTGCCCGTCGTATAATCTTTCATAATATGCTCTAAACTCCTCAACTATGTGTTTGGGATTCGCAGTCAAGTCTCCCGTTGTAGTTTTAATCGAGTGGATTGTGTAGTTTTGCTGTTTATTGCGAATGTTCCTAGCTAGCATGGTGTCTGGCTTGTTCGATTTTTCCAAAAATTTCCTCTTTGTCCAACTCAGTGTCTTTTCAGCCTGGGAAGTGAGGAGTAAGTTAAGTGCTATCCTTACAACCTTCAATTCCTTTAATGTCTCCTCTCTACCAGTTCGGGTATGCAGTATAGCGAGTTCGTGGAGCTTCTCTCGCAACTGATTGGTTTTAGCGTCCCTTGCTTTCTTCCTGCCTGCTGCTATGTTGATCAGAGCCCCCCGCATTGTGGCCTTGTGAGCCTCCCATAGAGTCACATGGGACTCCACACTGCCTGTGTTTGCCTTGAAAAATTGTGCAATCTCCTCTTTAATTTTTTGTGCTACCTCTGGGGTCTTAAGTAAGGATTCATTGAGTTTCCAATTTGCTCCCGGGCTGGCCAGCTTAATTTGAGAGCACCTCAGCTCAATTGGTGCATGATCTGACCATGAAATATCATGGATTCCTGTGTAGGAGATCTGGGGAACCAGTCTATTGGATACAAAAAAGTAATCGATCCAACTGTAGCTGTCGTGTGTGTGTGAGTAGAATGTATAACCTCGTTCTCCAGGGTGTAGTTCCCTCCATATATCCACCAATAAATTTTCTCTAAGTCCCTGGTGAAGTGCTGTCACCCCCGAAGACCTGTCTCTATGTCCCTGCAGTGTTCTATCCAGGTTCGGGTCCAACCTTTTATTGAAGTCCCCCGCCAGCACTATGTTTCCATCTGCCACCCTATTCAACAGTTCGAAAAATGAACGGAAGAATTGTGGATCATTCTCACAAGGGGCGTAGACTGATGCCAGGGTCAACTTGCTGCTAGGGACCTGCCCTGTCAAGATGAGAAATCTTCCCTCCCTATCCCTTTTGATTGTATCTACTTGGAATGGGAAACTGTTGTGGAACATTATCGCCACCCCTTTTCTTTTTTCCTGCGCGGACGCTAGGTAGAACTGGCGGAAGTGGCTATCCATGAACCTAGGGTTGTTTCTGACGCTAACATTAGATTCCTGTAGAAACAACACATCTATTTTCTTTCTCTTATATTCTGCAAAGGCTATCCTCCTTTTCTGTGGACTATTGAAGCCCTTAACGTTCTGTGACACCCAATTTACTGCCATGGTATGGTGTGTGTATGTTCGCTTACCATGCGCTGTTTTAGCCGCGGCGTCATTTGATGCTGAGGTTCAGAAGGAGAAGGAGGTGGCAGGTAAGGAGTGTGTGGTAAAGCCCATCAAAGGGTATGAGGGTCTTAAAGCAGACGTACGGACAGCAGATATCCACGTTTGTCCATATCACTTATGGATGAATGTGAAGAAAATAAAGACGAAATAGCATACTTCATACAGCTAAATAAAAGAAAAAAGGCAACATGCATTTGTTCTGCCAAATAAGTCAGTCTTTGTTCTGGATATAGTCTTGCAGACAGCTAGATGATAATATGAGGAACGGACAATGCAGTGTCACTCACTGAACATGTTTTATAGTACAGCAAAATCACAGTCAGCTGTCAGCAGACAGGTCGTGTTGGCGGTATTACAAAGCGCTGTGTGACAAAGAGGAATCTAAAGAACTATTTTTGTGTTGGGACAGTTGCTTTTTCGCCGATGTAAATTGAGATTCTATAAAGCCATGGGGCAGATGATGAATATCATGAGATAGATTGATGGAAAAGAACTACTACCAGTGCCCTTTATTCTTCAAATGACACCTACTTATTTTATCTGCAGTGTGTAAATCTTTCATCAGTCGGGGCATTAACAAAGGCCTTTTGTGTTTCATAAATGATGAACAACGTAAAAGACTGAAATAGTCCACAGGTTTGCCTTGTGTGCTTTGGTTTACACCTGCGGCTACAGGTCCTTATTCTAGAATTCGGTTTCCAGCAGCAAAATCTAATTAAACCCTAGCAGTGGGTACTGTATTATATAGGGATTTTCAAACTTTCCTATAATCGCAGACCACTGAAATATTAATAGTAATTTGGAGGACCATTATACTTACTTATATTTTTTTATGAATTGATTTCTATATATGTATAACATGCATTGTGTATTGCACTGGATCGATATCTGACAACCACCTTCTGCACAGATATGTTGGTAGTGATAGTCAAGCTACAGACTGCTAGGTGACCTGCCTTCAGGGCATGGGAGAGGTTTCAGAGACGATCATTAGTGGTCCAGAGACCCCAGTCATTTAGCATTGTATACTTCAGACATTGCTTTTTGGCTCTAAATTTGATGATGTTATTATTATTACTAATAATAATACTAATAATAAATTAGGAAACAAAAACAAGAACCTTCTGGACTTTTGTCTGTTCACCCTTGTAATAAATTAGGAAGCAAGTGTTGAAAATAGTTAAAGAATATCTACAAGGAAGACTAGTTTCATTTTCCTTGAATTCCCGATATATGTTCCTGTGACAGACATTAAACATTAAATTAAACATGGATCTTAGGGCAGAAACATTACTTAATACTGCAAATTAAACATGGATCTCAGAGCAGGCACATTACTTATTTGGTGTTCACTTCCAAATAAAACGTAAGAAAACAAATACGTTTGAAACCCAACAAAGCATTTGGTTACCATGGGAATACAAAGCTTAGATAATGATTTAAAAATACAGTATATTTGTCAGATTTTTTTTTTTTTAACGGGTGCCTATCACCTACCTTAATTTATTTAACATGCGGTTAGCTCACCTTGTCAGTGCAATGGCCCCTTTAAAGTACTGCAACCCACTGAGAGCTAGCAGGACCTGCACTGCCTTGTTGTGCAATGTATAGATAGACTGTGCCTCTGGTAATGAAGGAACGAAGTTTGGTCAATATAAAAACTGATTAACTGAGCTGACCAAAACTGCTTCAGTTTAAGGAGCAATGCTCTCTGCTTGGCTGCAAAAGGAGGATTGTTCTTGGTAAATATTACAAATCCTGGTTACGATCTCTTGAACATTGCATTCAATATCAATTACTTTAGAAACCACAGATGTCAAAGAATATGAACTCTTTTTTTCTTTAAGACATCAGCCTTTAAATTTTTTTTTTAACATAGGGTTCTGCTTGGGGAAGAGGGCAACATCATAACTAATATGCATGTATCTTTCATTGCATTTGGCAGGGGATGTTTTGCCTCAATATCTCCATACTACAGTAGCTTGCTTCCTGTGGTGCTTGTTTAAACAGGTACTGTACTGCAGTTCAAGTCTGCAGGTGTCTGTTATAGGGGTGATATGGGTATCTCCCCCAAATGTTTGGAAATGAAGGGAAAAGATTCACTAAGCCCCCTGGTCAGGGGCCATTCAAGTAATTGGCAGTAAACACTTGATTGGGTGCAAGACCCCGCATCAGGGCTTAGTGAATCCTGACGTACGTTTTCCTGAACCCCTTCTTTTGCAATGCGTTGCTGACCACTCTTGGCAGTGAGGGAGGACAAAAACACAAATAAGATCGCAAAAATATTGTGAAATCCTCTTATTTATACCTGGCCACTTAAAGTGGCAGTCCAGCGGGTGGATATATATATATATATAATTTAAGCAGGGGGTGTCCAGAGCTGAACCCCGTTAATTTCAGCTTCAGGAACCCCCTGCTTCCAGAGATACTTACCTCTAAACTAGGTGCCTGTGACCTCTCTCCTTAGCAAGCAGAGTTCCCAATATGTCCGCTCTTCAAACATTTCCCGCCCTGTGTACCAATAGGAAGCCGTGACGTCATCGGTGCGGCTTCACATTGGCCCATGTGACGCGGGAGCTTTAAACTTTAATCCCCAGCTTGCTCAGCCGGAGCAGCTACTGGCACCCACTTCAGAGGTAAGTACCTCCAGAAGCAGGGGGTTCCCGGAGCTGAAATTAATGGGGAGACCCCCTGCTTCAATTAAAAATTCCAGCGTGGATTGCTCCTTTAATTACCAAACCCGTAATGTATTGAAATACACTGATTTAAGATATGATTTGGGGGGGATTGTCATCCATTACCCTACATTTCCAGTTATCGCATGTTAAACTAGGTGGGGGAGTACAAGGAAAAGACTTTGCAGTCACATTGGTCTTTCTGACTTTGAACCCCTTACGCTAACAATGCAACTGCTTGCATTTATGAAAACATTTTTACCTGTTTAGACAAAAACAATTTGCACATTCCTGTGTATTATACCAGCAATACACGTCTTTTCTAGGCCAGTAAATTTAAGGGAGTGAAACAGCTCCAGGGAAAGGCAAAATAAAAATATGCAGGGTTATTTATCGAAGTCCCCAGGCTACAAATATCGTGAACTACTGATCCATCTTCAGATTTATAAAAAAAAAAACCTTGAGGCTGTTTTGACGTAATTTGTAAAAAACAAAACAAAAAAAACAAACACATTTTGAACATGCATCTCTCAGAGTCGAACTACGAAATTATTTTATACGTGTTACCCTCCCTGTGCCGGCTTCCATTTTGAGGAGGGATTACAGAGAGCAATAGGAGATTAGAAGATGCAGCGTTTTGCAGGTGCACACATTAGAATGGGAAATATTATATTATGTATGTCAGACATTTACTTTTTTTTTTAGCTTCATGGTTTTATATAAGTGACATTGAGTGTTTTATTATGTTTATATGAAACCGTTGCATCAGCATTAATGAAACGGTGGGGGTATTGTACTGTAATCAGGGTTGTCAGCACACTGGTTTTGACCCAGAGACTACGGGTTTCGGCCACGTATCTTCGGGCTACGGGTTTACCTGGTAAATCTGCAGGTGGCGGCGGCGACATCTCCGGGCATCTCCCCTTGCAAATCCTTGAAGGGAGCCGGAGCATGTTGAAGCATGGCTGCGCGACGTCAAATGGTGCCTCATTACCATGCCGAGACGCTCCATGACAACTCGGCGCCATAAGGCGCCCCGTTGTCATACATTGTCATGGCCACTTGACGTAGCGCAACCATGTTGACGGGATTTGCAGGGGAGGACGCCGGGAGACACCGCTGCTCAAGGTAAGAGAAATAAATATTTAAAGATGATAAATGTAAAAAAAATTATCTCCAGGTCAGCCTTCAATAGAAGGTGGCAACCCTGACTGTTATGGTAATAAAGCAAAGCGGAACCATCCCTTAAATCTGATACAACAAAAGACAAAAAAAAAAAAACAATGCTACATCCAATATGACAAAGTATATATGCAAATACAGTTTGTCTTCTCATAAGTGAGGGTCGTTTAGTTAAACTCTTTGGCCAAAGCGTTATAAGCCTGCAGCCCCACCAAGGCATGACCACTTTCCAGGTCCTAACTCTACCTGTGACAATTCTCCTTTAAAACCCAGTATCACTCCTTTTGACGCAAATATATATGTTGTGGTGGGAGTTGGGTTCAGAGCTTGCAGGGATTGTGTGTGTCTGATGTACAGTAAATGTCCTTTCAAAATAGAACTTTCACTGATACTCAGAAGAATGTTACGCAATGGTAACAACAATTGAGGTTTGACATTATGTGGAATTCCAGCTATTTAGTAAACTTTGGAATGAAATGCTAGCCTGCTCTGAGGACACTGTAAAATATACCTGCTCCAAGGCAAACGGCATTTCATGAAACACCTGTGTGAGTATGCGGAGGGAGCAAAGAAAAACATGTTTATTTTATTTTCACTGCAAAAGATAAAAAAACAGTGGTTAATTAAATGCTAGACAACACCTAAAAAAAACAACATCGCTTCCAAAACACTCCCACCAAATATGTTTCACTTGATTGTATGAAAAATAAAAAATCAATACAAAATGATGTGCGAGTGTCTGTGCCTTTCAGACACATGCTGCCAAAATGATTTCAAGAAATATGTGAGGCTAACCTTGGGGACGGCACCTTACGCTGGCTATTCTCTGCCTTAAGACGTAGTAGTAAGCTGCAAAACAAATGTCCAAAAAAGGAATTGTAGATCTATTTTTTTTTTTTTGTTCCTCTCTCTTTTCTGGAGGCTGGACTTGGGTTTTAATCAACATGCTACATTCCGGGAGCCTTAAACACATTCAACTTTCAGAGCATTTCTGAAATAAGAACAAAATCTGGGACATGTTTAACAGAAAAAAAAAAAAAAGAAAGAAAAAGAAACAGTGCAATCACTTTGGTTATTATATTAACACACAATGCATGCTGTAACACACAACAGATTAGTAATGTGGCATATCACTGCTTTTCTGAGCCAAAACATTTAAGGGAGTGAAACAGCTCAGGGGCATAGCAACATGAAACTGAATGTTGGTATTTTTCAAAGTCTCCTGGCTGCAAATATGGTGAACTGCTGATCAAAAAAATGCCTTTGGATTTATTTTGAAAAAAATCCTAAAGGCTGTTTTTTGTCATTAAAAACAAAAATCAAGATTTTGAACATGCATCTCTCAGCGTTGAACTATGAAATTATTTTGCTTGTGTTACCCTCCCTGTGCCTGCTTGCATAGTGAGTAACAGGAGATATGTAGGGTTTGGAAGGCACACACATTATAATGGAATATGTTATATTTTGTATGTGAGGCAATTACTTGTTAAGCTGCTGTCTGCTGAAAAGCCCTGCAGCGTGTATTAATTAGAGGACATTTCAGATCGTCACCCAATGCAAAAAGATTGTACGTTTCTTAGAATTAATGTAGCTACAAGGATGAGCAGCAAAAAAAGTTTAATGACTACCTGTAGTTGCACTAGAAATAAAATCTTTTAATATCTTTTCAGCCTTTGGGTTCTTGAAGCTTAAGTTCAGCTGCTGAGATGCTTCTCGCCCAGATCATTTTTTTTGAAAAGTCAAAAAACGCAATATGGATTTCTGCCATAATACAAAGAACTAGTCGCCTCCAATGCAAATTTTTTTCTCTTGGATGCATCTGGTTTTTTTCAGACGAGAGACTTTGATGAAATGACAAACATTTTTATGAATGTCTTCCTCCTCCTACTGCCAAAGACACCTGGAACACACTGCAGTACATATATATATATATATATGTGTGTGTATATATATATGTGTGTATATGTGTGTGCTGCTGAGCACTTTGACATGGGGCTTTTCTAAAGAAGAAAGGTTAATTCCAGGAAACAACTAAAGCAATGATTCTGTACCGTTTCCCATAACAAATGTCAACTAGTATATTTAAAAGGCTGCCGATTACATAATTAGTTCAGTAGATATGTTTCAGGTCCCTCTGGCATTTGTGTTCAACTGGTAGCGGCCTTTCTGATAGAGAAACATAACATTAACCAAGATATTGGTAACTGTGCATTGTTTCACAGCCGCATGAGCAGTAACATGAGCTATTTTGATACATGTAATAGTATTCAGGCAGTAAGCAATTTACAGGCACGATTCAGCAGCTAATGTACTGTAGCTAACGCAGGTTACCTGTAGCTAACGCAGGTTACCTGTAGCTAACGCAGGTTACCTGTAGCTAACGCAGGTTACCTGTAGCAGGTCATTTGGTTTCACTTCATACTGTAAATTACAGTTGGTGTTTGGTGGTATACGTGGCTGTATGCAACCATGATAACACATTTTACAAGATTATAATGAACACTTTATAAATGTCTATGTTATAATGCCATAAAAATAGATTGAAGATGTAACTATGGACCAATTTGAAAATGTACCTAGAAATCGTCATGAATAGAATTCATCTTTTTTTTTTGGCATTCAGACAACATTTTTGCAAATTTGACAGAATAAAGTTTATAGTCGTTTCGGGAATTAAATTTAGAGAAACTACAGATGACTTTGAAGTGTTTTCCGGGTGTTTAATGAGCACGCTCAGGCGTTCGTGGAAAAAGACGGTTTTAGATCTAGATTGTGGAGTTGCCATGAGATTTATTCATTTTCATTTACTGAAATGAAATAAAATCTGCCATCACATACTGCAAATCTATACACACATATTCATAAGCCAATGCCTCTTTAAATCAGTATTGCTAATGGTAGAACAGCACGTTCAGATTCATTTTTGATATCCCGCTGTATAATTAAACATTCTGAAGCATAGTATGTCAAATAGAGGCTGAAATGTGACCCCTTGTGAAAACAGTGTTATGCCATGAAGTTTAGTAAAGTACTGATGACTGCAGCATGACAGTACATGCAAATGACTAGCCGTATTTGCATCTCAAAATAGCAGCATAAGCATTTTGCTCTACTTTTGAACTTTTTTTTATTATCATAAAGCAATTGTGAGAAGCCAGCAGCCACATGCAACATGTTCAGCCCCACTGGTAATGCCCACACACCTTCTGTGCTTCTGGGTTATGATACTCAGGCTCATTCTCTGTGACAGCTCATCTAAAAGCTTGCCTGTGACTGTGTGCATGTCGAAAGCATAGTTGTATACTTCATAAAGGGATAGCATGGTTAGATATCAGATCCAGTCCTACCAGTGCTGGGGAAATCTGTCACAGTGTATTGCGGGTTCATCCAGCACAAGGGGTAATGCATTGGCTAGCATTTGCCCTATTCTATATATACACACCATTGACCTATATTGGCAAGATTGTAGTTTAAAGCAGCAACCCCCCCCAAAAACATTTTTGTAACAGGATAGGAACCGTGGGATTCTCATGAGCCGAACCGCTCTTTTGTCAGACCCAGGGACCCCCCTTGGTTCCCAGGATACTTACAGTTTTAGTTGCTGGTGCACTTCCTGTTTTTTTTTAAAAGATGGTACAAGTGATCATCCAATAGGGAGAATTATCATCCGTGGCAGCTTCCTATTGGCCCACGCTTATGGGAGGAGACGGGAAGCTAAAACTAGGGGTCCCTGAAGCTGAAAATAAAGAGATTCAGAGGACACGGTTCCAATCCTGGTAAAAAAACAAATAGCCAGGTTTGCTGCTTTCAAATCTATGATAATTTACAAGTAACCTTAGGTAGAGGCACCTCTATTACTCATGATATGACTGCACTGCATTGTTTACTACATTTTGCAGTTAATACTGAAATTCCCCATTGCACAACTACCATTCTGCAGCAACAACCAAAAAACAATTTCACTGGGAGGGGAGCTACATCCATATTAAAATTGACCAGACACTGGGTCTTTAATGTTTAGATTTACACACCTTAGTCTCCACCACTAAAAAAAAAAAAAGACCAATACTGTTCTTTTTAAATTGTGTCTAAGGTGAACATTTCTGTCCAAATATTATACCAATATTTACTAGTTACTAGTCACTAGATTACTTATTTTTCGGGCATGATGACCCTTCATCAATTTGAACTCTAAGGGGTAGATCCGCCGAAGTCTGTTAAATATTTATTGATAACTATGGGATGAACTATTCATCCCAAAGCAGCATGTGATCCCATGGGGGAAGGAACAAAGCGGTGCACAGCTGTATAAAATAATAACATTTGTATATAAAATAAGGGCTGAATCACGGTAAAAATAAAATCAATTTATTTGGGCTTATCGTAACATCATAAAAAGAAGAACAAATAGGACAGGCAAAGGGACCTCTGATGAGTTCCGCGCCTATGGGTGCTTTATCAAAAATGTTGCGATAAGCCCAAATAAATTGGTTTTATTATTACTGTGATCCAGCCCCTATTTCAATACAGCTGTGCACCGCTTTTTTCCTTCCCCCACGGGATCACACATGCTGCATTTCATCACCAGCAGGGAGCACGCTACCTCCGGACACCTGCCAACATGGTTGTGAGTACTGGAAATTATTATTTTCTTCACGTCTCTTATGAACTTTATTAGACTACATAATTAAATTATATCTCTACGTCTAGGTCCAGGAGGTGTTCATAGTCTTTAGTGTCCTGAGGGGTTCCGAGTCCACCATTCCTGTGGGGATTGCAGTCACTCCCTCCATGCGCAAGTTTGTAGATTCACCTCTTATCTCGGAGTATTATTGACTATATATGAATACGGTTTTTCATGTTGATCCGTGTAACAGGGGACTTATCCCTGTTCAGTAATGTGCCTTTAATCTAGCAGTGTGGTAGTTAGTTACTAAACACCACCTGCCTGATTAGATTGTTTACAAAAACTTGTCTGTTCAGACAGGAAGTGACTCCTTAGCTCTGACTGAGAGCTGACCAGTCTTGAGCTTTGCACTGCAGAGCTGATTTCAAGACACCGGGAAAACTACTACACCTGAAGCTGAACCAGGAAGTGAGAAGATTTTCCCTCCAAGAAACAGATAAGACTTTTATTCTTAAGAGACTGCTTATATCTGCTTATTTCATGCTATATGGTTTTGGGCTGCGAGACATGCTTGACTAAGGGAGATGTGAATTATTGCATAGTGTTTCACTAGAAATACTCCCAAGTGAATAGAAGCTTTGTTCCCCCCCTGTGTTTGGATGGATTTCCTGATGAAAAGGAAAAGGCACAATAAAGCCTTATTATAATTTCACATTATAAACGTCTCCAAATTGTGTACCTCTGTGAAAGTCCGTCTACATATGGTGTCAGAAGTCGGATAAGAGGTGTCTTTGTAGTTAAAAAGGACCGGAGATTTTTGTGTGATTTTTTTTTTTATGCTTTTTGCCTACAAACAATCTGAGAAAAAAAAAAAACCTCATGCAGCAGAGATCGGAATTAAAGGGATACACACCACTGAAACCACACTGCACTGAAACTTACAAAATCCCAGAAGAGACTGCTGAAGTAGCTAAACCTTAATTTGCCTATCACAAAGTGTAATATGGTCATTGAAATAGGGTTTCTGCCTTTCAGCCATAGTCAGGGTTCAAGAAGTGAGTCAGCCCTTAAAAAGGGATAGGTGTTTGTTGTTTTCAAAAGTTTCGCTGAAGCAGTGAATACAGATGGTGACCCACGAGTGGTACTGATTTTGAATATAAAGGTTGCCATACCGCATAGGACTACCAGCTGTGAATGGAGTATATGCAGAAAAGTGTGAAAATTGATACAAGACTGTGCTGAAGCAGGGGAATTTTTAGCAAACCAATGCTGAGTGTAAAATTGCCCTATAGGGGGAAAAAGTGATTTCTGAACTGTGTAAAAGGTTTTTTCAAAACCAATTGCTGAATGTTGAGTCACCCTGCCGGGAATGAAAGAAATAGTCCAAGGCAAAGAATGTTTTTTTTCTGCAAGTAAAAAAGTCTGCCTATATATATCTTGGGAGCAAAAACAGACACCCAAAGTGTGAAGTGTGAATGCCATAATACCCAAAGATGAGACTGAAAATTACTGAACTCAGGCAGAAAACCAAATTCTGTTGCTGAAGCGGGGAGATTGCACCCTGCAAGAAAATGGTGTAAAGCAAATAGACTTTTTTACCTAGCAACTGCACATCTTGTATACCTGATAAAAGAAAATGCATGCACAGTACTGCTGATATTGAAAAAAAAAATTATCCAAGAAAGAAAAGTCTACAGAGATGCCTGTGAGAGCTACGACCTCTACAAGCAAAATATGCCCATCTGTAGGACTACCACAATTGGGAGTTCTAGCAAATACAGTGGCAACAGCTGCAATAGCGCCTCCTGAGGTCAGGAAGAAAATGACACCTGATAGCCTAAAAATGGAGGACAAGATGCAGCGTTCCTGTAATGAACCCTACCCCACGGAAGAGTGGCCCTTCCAGTCCAATAAAGAGGAAGACATCTCTTATGGGGAACACGAACCGAGTCACACTCACAAAACACCCCAAGAATGGTGGGGGTGCCTGAACTCGGCACGAACAGAAAAGACCGCTCCCTTTGATGACGAATATGATCAACAGGAGACGGAAGGGGAGCAGCAGATCACCCAATATTTCTGTCAGCTAAAGCAACTGCAAGAAAAGCCTGGCGTATATAATTAAGCTGCTAAAATTTCAAATGAAGATGGAGACCCCAATATCCCTGAAGGGACGGTGTCATCCAAATCAAAAAGGCGGAAAAAGAAAAAGAAAAGCAGTTCTTCACTTACCGTGGAAGGAACAGACACGTCCGCAGATCCTGTGGAGGAAAAGGGGAACCGAGTTGCCCTGCAGCCTAGAGAAAATGGAGAATTCGTCCCGCAGTTAACTGAATATCCAGAGGGCCCAAGGCAGAAGTCGTGTACCCCAAAGAAGTGTCTGTCCGGTGCCAACAGTGGGGAACCCTCAACCAGTCATCCCAGGGAAGCGGAGCCGGAACCAGTGAGTGACGATCCCTTGACCAGCCCTGAAGACGCCCTGAAAATTGGCAGGCGTGACTGTGATCTACTTCAAGAACAATTGAAATTTGAGAGAGCAGATAACACAGAGCTACAGAAAAATAACGTGAGGCTACAAAAAGATGTGCTCACAATTTACTCTTTAGCCAGGACAGAATTGGACGATCTCAAGACTGAGCTAGATACTGCAAAGGCTACTATTTCCGCCATGGATGAAAAGCAGAGCCAATCTGATAAAATGGTGGCTACGCTAAAGCGGAAGTATGAGGAGGCACTGAAGCAGATGACAGTCTTCCAGCAAGAGGTTCACACTCTTCGTATAGAGCTGAATGCCTCACAACAGGAGGTCAACAGTGTCCGGATAGAAGTGGACGTATCTCAGAAAGAGGTTCAGACACTCCGCAGAGCACTTGATGCCTCACATCATGAGACCAACAGCTGCCGCACAGACCTGGAAGTTTCCAGAAAGGAACTACACAGTCGCACTGAGGAGCTGGACATTGCTAAAGAAACTTTTGGTAATCTTGAAACAGATCTCACAGTCTCTCAGAAGGAGCTTCAGACCCTCAACCTAGAGAAGGAAGTCTCACGCCAGGAGATTGTCATTCTCAAAGCAGATGTGCGTAAATGGAAGGAGGACTGCAAAGAGGCCCTGAAGAATACAGAGACTGAAAAAGGAGAAAATTCAAGATTAAAAAGAGAAAACTTAACTGAAAAATTTCTTCTTTCAGTTTTAACAGAAGAAGTCAAGGAAAAATTTGACGCAGAGCACCGACTGCAGAACCAACTGCAAGGTCTGCGTACACACCTCCAGTATGCTGAGGAGAAGTAGCAAACGCTACAGGAAGAAAAACTGCAGGCTGCTAAAGAGGTACAAGCGCTGCAGGAACGTCTGAGTACCCAGTACGTCCCCACAGAACAGTATGAGGAGCTAAAGGCCACGCTGCATGTCTTCAGAGCATCGTTGGAAGCGGAGCTTCGATACCAGGTGACTCTGTATGAGAGGGAGCGTGAGAAGGCTCAGAAACTGGAGCAAGAGCTGGAGAGACAGAGAGACTTTTATTCTTAAGAGACTGCTTATATCTGATTATTTCATGCTATATGTTTTTGGGCTGCGAGTCATGCTTGACTAAGGGAGATGTGAATTATTGCATAGTGTTTCACTAGAAATACTCCCAAGTGAATAGAAGCTTTGTTCCCCCCCCCCTGTGTTTGGATGGATTTCCTGATGAAAAGGAAAAGGAACAATAAAGCCTTATTATAATTTCACATTATAAACGTCTCCAAATTGTGTACCTCTGTGAACGTCCGTCTACAATCCGGAATTACAACTACTGTATAATCTTACGATCAGTGCAATTATAATCTATATAATATGTGAATGAAAATATTGATATAACGGGCAAACTCTGGAGCACTGGAATTGAACTTTGATTCATTTGTTTCTATTCTTCCCAAGGGCAGTACAAAGGACACAGGTCATTCCAAAGGTTGGAGGAAAGGAGATTTTACCAGCAACAAAATAAAGGTTTTTTTTTTACAGTAAGGGCCTTTAGAATCCATGGAGACTGTGATAGCAGATACAATAGATATTTTCAAATAAAATGTTGGACATCTTTTTAGAAAGGAAAGGTATACAGGGATATTCCAAATAAGTATACATGGGAAGGATGATCCAGGAAGTAATCTGATTGCCAGTTCGTAATCTGATTGCCAGGAAGGAATGTATTTATTTTATGAGATATCATTGGATGATGTCTCACTAGGGTTTTGTGCTTGCCTTAATCTGGATCAATATACTGTAAATACAAATAAAGGATAAATATCTGTTGTCTAAATGTAGCATAAGTTGAACTTGATGGATTCTGTATGTCTTTTTTCAGCCTCATCTACTACATAACTACTATGTAACTATATAACTATATAACTATGATACGTTAACTTCCGTCAACGTCTCGTTAAGTGCTACCAGGGATCTTCGTTGCACTAAGTGCTGTTTTCAGCCGTAACGAGCCCTAATGTTACTAAGGCTGTTAGTGCTAACGATATGCAAAAGAGGTGTTCCCTCTAACAACACATATTCTCCAAGCTCCGATAAAGTTAACTCAGGGATTTAACGGCGGATTAGTTGGGTCATAGAACTGGCATTTCTGCCGAAATAAGTCTTTCACAGGGTCTGGATAAGTGTAATACTACAGTTGGGTATGATTTAACCATCGTATTGTTATCTACCAGGTTCTTTTCCTCTCCTGTCTTCTCGTTTTGTAATTTACTGAGGGACCTGATAGAAGTAACGCCACCTTTATGTTAGACAGACTTAACGCCATGTTATTTGATGCTAACGCATGGCAGTGCCAACTGTAACATGCCATTAAGCCTATGCTAATGAGATCACTAACGGATGTCGTTGTTGGATGTATTTAGCTTTGAGGCTACACGCTTAACCCAGGGAACCTAACATCAGTTACCTACTTAGGTAATGTCACGTTAGTAGGCCAGATTTAACGGACCTCTGAGTATTTACCCCTAAGCTGAGCTCATGGTTGCACGCTCCTGCAGCCCCAGCGATGTGTGCACTTGCTGCAGGAGATTAGGGGGCATGGCAAGGGGCGTGGTGATTGCGTCATGGAGCTAGTTCGCCCTCAATGGCTGAAGCAGCTCACGTGACGCTGACGTCACACGGCTACAGCCCAAAATCTCAATTTAAGTTGTGGCAGCAAAATGTAACAGCGTCGACGCGCGCAGCGCCGCGCGCACTTGAACTACCATTGGCAATCAGGTAAGAGTCCCGGAAGTGCACACAGAGGCAAGCGCGCGCACGTAGCGATGCCGCCACATGAGCTCAGCCTAAATCTCTAAAACTAAAACTATTGGCATAATATTTGAACCCCAAGACTGTAAAAACGTGTAAGCAGAATCTTTTGGAACGTTATTAAAAATACATATAATTGAGAAAAGAACAGATTTGGATTGCTTTTCCTTTCCTTTGTGAATGATGCCTTGCATATCATATGAGAAGCAGGGTCGCCGACGGGGATGAGAGCTGGGAGTCCTGTCCCGGGCCCGCTGAGTAAAGGATCCCTTCCCCCTGCAGGCAAACCTTGAAGAGGGGGCCTGCTAGAGGCACCTCTCTGAGGCAGAATGTTATAGGCCGGTGGAAGGGAGTCAGGCATCTCCCTGGACACCATCCAGCAGGCAACTCTGCGGTACCCCTGCACAGGCCTCTAACAGGTCCCTCAATCCTCCAGCGCAGCAGGTAAGCAGTGGGCACACTCTGTTCCTCCCCTCCCGCCACCCCCCTCTCCATCTCTCTCTCTCTCTCTCTCTCTCTACCCTTCCCCTCTCTCACCTTACTCTCTCTCCCTCCCCCCTACCTCTATCCAGTATCTCATTCTCCCCCTCTCAGGGACCCTCAGTGCGTTAGGGGGATAGTGGGGACAGGGCCCTGCTTAATTATTTTGTCCTGGGCCCAAAGATTTCTGTTGGCGGCCCTGATCAGAAGACAATTTCAAGTATCTTAAAATCATACGTACAACGGTCGCCTAATTTGTCTTCTGACAGGGAAAATATGTGAATAAATCTGATTGACCTTTCTAATAGAGTGACTTAAACAAGGTAAAGAAAAACTACTGAAGCGAACCCAGCGAAAAAAACTATTAAAAATGTTTCAAAATTATTTTTAATACTTTTGTTTTTTGTTTAGAAACAGCATTAATTTATATACAATACTGTACATTTAACCCTCACTCGGCACTAATAACCCAACATCACTACTGTAAGAGCACTTAGGTCCAGCTTCTTACATGAGTATAATTCCATATACAGTATATTTGAAATAAATTATTTGATTTTGCAGCGCCAAAACCCTCCTTCCATTTTCATGTTCCACTCCCACAACGTCTTTGCCTCATTAAAGGGTTATTCATTAAGCTGCGATAGTGCTGATTGGGGCATTATCGCACTGAAAATCCCATCGACACCCATGGGAGTTTTCCCAGGCAATAAGTGTCCCGATCGGCACTATGGTAGCTCAGTGAATAACCCCCCTCATTGTACAGGAGGACAGAGAGTAACAAATCATGCAACAATGTACCATTTGGCCATGCAGTAAATCATCAAGATTTCAAAAGTATTTTCCTTTATCTTCTCCTCGAGATTAGCAATCTAAGCACAACATGTACAAAACGTACACAGCCAGGCGAGTCCAACAAGATGCAGCACACAGTAAATGTGTAGCATGCTGGGTCATGTACTGTGACAGCTGGCTCCATGTGTAACATGCTATTTCTGGCCAAGACTATATTCAAATCATTTACTGGATCTTGCATGTAGCTTTATTTGGTGAAAATACAATAATAATTTTTTTTTTTAAAAGCTCGCCCCCAACAGCACGGGATAAAAATAAAATTTTCCTGATATGACGACATAATATCCTATATGACTAACAATGTTTCTCCAAAAAGTGCATACAGGCTCACCTTCTGGCCCATCCACTTGAATAGGTGGTAAGGGGTAATCTGGCACCAGACGGCGTTTTATGGAATAAGATTCACAGAATATTCCAGGCGTCCATATCAAGCAATTTTTTGTATTTACTTTAGAGATGCTAATTTGGAGAGTGACAACAGAAGCCAGTTGGGCAAGGGTTCTTATGCACCATCTCACTTTTTTTGCAGGAGATAGGCACTTTCGCTGCCAAGGAGCTGCTTTGGCCACTTGATGACACTTCTACTCCCTGAATTCCATGTAGATGGCTAGGGACAGGGCAGGAAGGGGCGGGACAGGGCAGGAAGGGGCGGGACAGGGCTCCCTTAGCACAACTCTATAGCTCTTCACTTCACCTCATGCTGCCAATTTGCAAGAAGTAGGCTAATTATTTTATTCTGGTCATTTCATTCTGCCGCAAGTGGTAGTTCAGGAAACATATCTTTTAAACGCTGGCGTTTTATCATTAAAAAAAAGGGAAAAAACTACTACCATTAGATTCTAATATTTCACATAAGTGCCATTAAGTGGTATTTCACCTATAGAGGATTTTTAATGGCCATATTTACCAAGCGGCACATGGAACAAAAAGGTTTAGGAGCGTTACCTTTTCTATTTACTTTAATTTTTTCTAATGCACTAATCACCAAGAAACTCAGTACTAGAGCGCTATCATGCCAGACTGTTATTGTTACAGTATTTAGCAGATTTTTTTTTCAGTTGCTAAATTGAAGTCATATATTTTGAAGCACTAGTTGATGAAAATACAAACATGCATTTCAAATTCCTCTCCTTATAAAGCAGCAGTCTGTGCCTCCCCTCTCCCTCCCCCCTCTATCAGAATTAATAGATTCATTAATGTGTAATGGTGCCGAGTATATCTTATGTACTTCTATCTTCCTACAGATTCAGCTTTTAGGAAAATATAACAGTTGAAGTTATGGCACACCTGACATTATAATTTGCTGTTTAGTCTCTGAGTGCAAATGTATGAAGGCACTTTTAATTGTTCACATCAGTGAGTGATTTGGGGGGTGCCATTAGGTGGAGTTAGTGAAGGAAATATTCAGAACAGTAATATAATGGGATCTATTATATTGCACCATTAATCAACACCATTGTTGACCATTGATTTCCTATTAAAGTTCTATTAATCTCAGTGGCAGTCGCCACAGCGCATGAAACACATGGCATTAAGGCCAGGTTATACCAGCGTTCCATGTTCTTTCATTATCACCATGCGCTGATACAGTGAGAGCACATCATGTAGCTCCTTTTCTTGCACTTCTCAAAATATGGTTAGGGATTTCATTCCATTGCCGGGAGAGTTACATACACATCTCCATTTGGAGCTGGTGCAATCCAGCAACTATTAATGTCCACAGCTGTTCCTTTTTAACCCACTCCTGCAGCGTACTACCCTATGTCATTGAGAAAGCAAAACGTATGGCAACCCAATCCTAACAGGGACGCCTCATTATATTACAATAAATAACAATGAGGACATTCCAGATGTTTTTGATGCCACTATTTACCTGCTCTATATAAATTGTGTTGTTATGTGATGCCAGTCAGAGCTTGAGAAAGGCCCGGGAAGGTTCGAAACGTTGCTCCGGGCTTATGTGATTACCATATGTGGTGAATAAAATTTGAACAAGATTTTGGGGAGTGCTGAGGATTTTCTTCTTTATTCAAGTCATTGTCCATATATTCTAACAATTTACAGTGATTATTGTGATCTCTTTTGATGGAACGACATGATACTGGCGTTTCAGTTGAAGAGGAGACTTGTAAGGCCCTGAAAGTCCCTGCACTTCTAGATACAGTGACTATAATGTTAGAGGGCAATTCTATATTTTCCAAAGTGGCTGTTCGGGCAGTTTTCATCTCAAAATTTCTATTCATTTCAATGGAGATTTTCTGGCAAAAACAGCACGAACTGCAAGTTCAGACATCATAGAGTAAGGCCCTTAGTCCATTAGAAGTTATCCCATTACGTACCATAAATGTACACTTCTTCTCAACCAATACCACTACTGGCACACTATGTGAAATACATTATTATTATTATTATTACTATTGTGGTACACAAATACTAATCTACAGCGGATAGGTATGTGAGAGTGCAGTTTGAAAGTGACATGTTGTTACGATGAATGCATTCCAGAAGAGCTTGCCATCTGCCTCTCATCACTTCACTCACACTGCCCATAATTGGTTAAAAATAACACGGATTGGATTTCAGTACTAGGCAGCAACTAATGCCCAAAGGGGTTAAGTTGACTGACAGTGGGTCTGAAATGCAAAAGACAAGGGTTGCTATTGCTACCTGAAGAAGCTAATGATTTATGATTCATTAACAGAACTTAAGTAATACTGTATGATATAACATAATAATAATAATTATTATTATTATTATTATTATTATATAACAATAAAATGTTACCCTATAACAGTGGCAGTTTAGATGCCATCTGAATAATAACTGGAACTAAAAAGAAAACGGTGATCCTTGTGAACTGAATATTACATCAGCGTGGTCAGGATTTTTAGGTGAGAAGAGTTATATGTTTTGACTAAACTATTTTACATTTTTCTTGCATTTATTTATTTTTTTTAAATTATAAACAGGGCACCTCCATAAATTTTTTGTTAAAAATGTCAGATATGTTATCACTAACCTAATCCATAAAAAAAAACAAATACAATCCGGCGCCTAAAATTGTCCAAAGATAGTCTATTGGGGATCCAATTGGACCGGGACACACAGATCCACTTCAAGTCTTGTGCTTCCAAAGTTGTGACCACGACCGAATGTGACGAGATATGTGGAATCAAGCAGAAAAATAAATCCTAGTGCAAACTGCTACCCAGAGGGACATACAGTGCAAACACTAAACAAACAGATAAAACATAGTGCAAACTGCTACCCAGAGGGACATACAGTACAAACACTAAACAAACAGATAAAACATAGTGCAAACTGCTACTATTAGGGACATAACAGTACAAACACTAACCAAACAACAAACAGATACAGGCAAGGCTGACTAAATGAAAGAGCTAATTTTAATACAACAGATAATTTAAAACACAGTTGAGAACACAACAGCAGACAGCTGGTGTGGTTGTTCTAAAAACCAAAATCCTACTCACGACAAGTGAGGAGTAAATGCGCGGTGGATAATGGACATAAGAATACTGCAGCTTGTCCACCAGTGGCGTCGGGCTGATTTGGAAGCATACAGGATTATACTCCCTGAGCTTCCGTCACGAACACTTGCAGGCTGTGTGCCACGCGCATCCGGTTTGTAGCAGTGAGAGAAGGATCTGCCCCCAAGCACACCCCCAGCGACGGACAATCGCACTAGGAGGTGTTGCAGCGTCGGACATGCTTCCAAATCAGCCCAACGCCACTGGTGGACAAGCTGCTGCATTGTCATGTCCATTATCCACCGCGCATTTACTCCTGACTTGTCGTGAGTAGGATTTTGGTTTTTAGAACAACCGGACCAGCTGTCTGCTGTTGTGTTCTCAACTGTGTTTTAAATAACCTGTTGTATTAAAATTAGCTCTCCCATTTAGTCAGCCTTGCCTGTATCTGTTTGTTGTTTGGTTAGTGTTTGTACTGTCTTGTCCCCAATAGTAGCAGTTTGCACTATGTTTTATCTGTTGTTTGTTTAGTGTTTGTTCTGTATGTCCCTCTGGGTAGCAGTTTGCACTATGTTTTATCTGTTGTTTGTTTAGTGTTTGTACTGTATGTCCCTCTGGGTAGCAGTTTGCACTATGATTTATTTTTCTGCTTGATTCCACATATCACGTCACATCCGGTCGTGGTCACAACTTTGGAAGCACAAGACTTGAATTGGAACTGTGTGTCCCGGTCCAATTGGATCCCCAATAGACTATCTTTGGACAATTTTAGGCGCCGGTTTGTATTTGTTTTTTTTTTTGTTTATTACGGCTGACTTTGTTTTTGGGTCAGCATCTCTTGGCAGCCTCGCCTTATTATTTCAAGTATTTGTATTATTGTACACCAATAAGTATTGTTTAGTACAAAGCGCTAATATCACCATTTTTTTTCTCTTTTTACTAACCTAATCCATGCCAGAGAGCCAGCCAGGCATTGCTTTGCCACTTATTATGCTTAATGTCGTTTGGCTCTCAGGCATGAAGTTTCAATGCTAATAAACATATCTGCAATGGTCCACCTGATGGTGAGAAGAGGTTAGCTGTGGCTAGAATGCACGTTTCAAGCTGTTTTGCTTTAAGAGAGCACAGTGGGAGACTAAGTGGCGGCTTCCGGTTTGGAAGAGCAGTCAACAATCAACCACTCGGCTTCCAGACAGACACCACAACACACTGCATAACCTTCAGCAACAGAGGTGTTAGGATGGGCCCTGTCCCCTCACAAATACTTTACAAATTCAGACCCTTGTTTACTAAGCAGCGCTATTCCACAAGACACCTTCCGGAGTCAGAAGTAAATGGGCCATATAGTGTATTTCAGCACTGAAAGGTGTCTTGTGGAACAGCACTGGTTAGTAAATAAGGGTCACAATGTGGTCTCCTTTCATGTCTGGTCTCATGACAGCTACAATGCTGAACCCACATGTGGCAATGAGTGTCTGTCACCATATCACATCTGCACGTGCAAAAGCCCCTGTTATTAAATAAGCCCTGCTATAGTGTATGGAAGATATTAATAAATGTGTAGAAGCCCCGTCCAGATGGCAAAAAGCCCCAGCAATGACAATACTCACGCTGACATTGGCCCCAAGACTGGCGGGCCCATCCCCAGCAGCAATCAATCCTATTGCCGTATCGACAGAGTCCTGTGGAGGAGGAAATCTGTCTGGGCCACCTGTGCAAAGACACATAAGATCTATCATTGGAACACGTTCTACTCAGAGGTTGAAATAGTTGTTTTCTTAAATAGTCCATGAAATAATATAATCATCATATGTTGTACACACAACAGTTTCTGTGCATACATAAAAAGAACATTCAAGGAAAGTAACAACATGGACCCAGGCAGATTTAACCCCAACTCGCTACAATCCCTTCTGCGCACTTTTAAATTCAGGCGGTACTACAAATGAAATGCGTAACAGAATGCAATGAAGAATCTCCCTGGCTTCTGATTTGTAGTATAGATCACCCCTAACATATTCTACCTTTCAGCTGTAAACATCGAAGAATGAACAATTAAATGAACACATTCTGATGATCAGGATACTTAAAACGATATATTTTGGCCTTACCATTGTACAAGTTGATTTCAACAAATCAAACGCCTAGTCATTAATTAGAATAAGAAACTCTATCATGTAATAGTGGACAGTTCTAATTAACTGATTATTGGGAGCCCCTGCTTTCATGTAACCATTCTTTTTTTTTAAATATCTGGATAACAAATCTCCACAGGCTCATGTCAACATGTAACAAAAAAGAGAGCTGCGCGATAATGCAGATTGTTTATTAATCACAGAAGGAATGCATCATCTTTAGTGCTTTCTAAAGTAACTTATAAAGAGCGGCTAAGCACCAAAGAGATCACAATTAGATTTGAAATACCACGAGTGAATGCACCATTAATGTCCTAAGGACAGGCCTCAAGAGAAAGTCACTTTGTGGTACTAATGTCACAGATTCCTGAAGCCAAGAGAAGTTATTTTTGCATTTGTTTTAAACACAAGTGGGTTTAGCTGCAGCAATGTGAACCTGGTGATCGGAGTCAGATTTCCTTGGAAAAGTCGTTAAGAAAATCTGGTTCAGGCACAGACATAATTGCTTTTGGCAATTTGCTATTAATAATTTTTCTAGATAAATGCAATAATCCAGATGACTGGCATGCATTTAACCCCTCCTTCACAAGTGGGACTTGAAATACGCATCTTGAATGCTTGACTTAGAGTTTGTTTTTGAAGACTGCGTTAACAAATACCTTGTAAAAGACGAATATCAGGGGTTTGAACCTTTCAAGATGCACTAAAATTAAGTTAAAACAATGAAAAGTGTTATTTTACATCAGGATCAGTGGTTTAATAATCAGAACTGCATCCCTAATACATACCCTCATTGCTCTGAATGAATAAAAAGGTTGACTAATGTTGACTGTCAGAGACCGAGTGCAAATTTGTGTGATCCAAGTTGCGAAGCCAGCGAAAGACTGCCAGATAACTGGTCTTTAAACTGGAAATGTAGATGCCAATTAACCAATAGCCCAGTGCTTAACCTTTGAGTAGATTATGGACACACACAGGACACAGTTAACTTATTTGAATGGAATTTAAAGACCTATCAGTGTCTTCTGCATGGCCTGAGGGTTCTTGACCCTCATTAAATTAGACTCTACAGAGAACATGCCACAAGTTAGATGAACTGATTACATGAACCTTACTTGGTAACCTCTGCATTCTTTGGAAAGTGAGATCCATAAAACATACACATACATAAATACAAATGTGTTAACTGAGATGGGAAAATAGACAGTGCAGATATGGATTTTATCAACAGGTCAAGTAGAACATTTTGCCATGATAATATTAACAAGAAGAAACCGTTCATAAAAGCTTAGTAACAGTGAATATACATTTAGGGGTATGTTTATAATAATAATAATAATAATAGTGTAGCATGTTCTTGTAAAGCGATGCTAGTTTTACGTAGCGCTTTTACAGAGACATTTTGCAGGCACAGGTCCCTGCCCCGTGGAGCTTACAATCTATGTTTTTGGTACCTAAGGCACAGGGAGATAAAGTGACTTGTCCAAGGTTACAAGGAGCCGACTCCGGGAATTGAACCTGGTTCCCCAGCTATCAAAGTCAGTGCTCCTTCTCCCTAAATCTCCTTGTTTAATAAGCAATGCTATACCACAGGACCCTTTCCAATGAGATGTCTTATGGCAGGCCTGCATAACATACCCTGTGCGGCCCGCGACGGACCCCATTCAGCCCCCCCCCCTTCCCTGGTAGGGAAAGGAAGAGAGCTCCAGCGTAGGAGAGCGCTTCAGCAACCTGTTTGCGCGCTCTCTCCTAATCCCCCTAACCCCCCTTCCCCCTCAACCTGCTCCAGCTGACTTGGGGGGGCTGCTGACATGGGATGCTGACTTGGGGGGGGGCTTCTGACATGGGATGCTGACTTGGGGGGGGGGGATGCTGACTTGTGGGGGGCTGCTGACATGGAATGGGCTGGGGGGACGGCTGATGAAATGGCCTGGGGGGCTGCTGAAATGAAATGGGCTGTGGGGGCTGCTGAAATGACTCAGGGGGGGATGCAGACTTGGGGGGCTGCTGACATGGGATGCTAACTTGGGGGGATGCTGACTTGGGATGCTGACTTGGGGGGGGCTGCTGACATGGGATGCTGACTTGAGGGGGGCTGCTGACATGGAATGGGCAGGGGGGCTGATGAAATGGGCTGGGGGGCTGCTGAAATGAAATGGGCTGGGGGGGCTGCTGAAATGACATGGGGGCGGGCTGCTGACTTGGGGGTGGATGCTGACTTGGGGGGGCTGCTGACATGGGATGCTGACTTGGGGAGGGATGCTGACTTGGGGTGGGGGGGCGCTGCTGACATGGATGATTAGGAAATTAATTCATTTGAATTAGAGTATTTTAAATGTAATTTTGTTTCAAGTAAACATCGTAAATAAATGTGTTATTTAGAATAATAAATGCTGTTTTACCTGTGCGGCCCGACTCTGTTTTCCTTGTGAGTTGCAGGGGGGAGAGTGATGTGAGGTGCAGGGGTGGAGAGTGATGTGAGGTGCAGGGGGGGAGAGTGATGGGAGGTGCAGGGAGGGATATGTTTGATGTGGAGGGGGGCATTGTGTGTTTGATGGGGAGGGGGGATTGTGTGTTTGATGTGGAGAGGGGGATTGTGTGTTTCATGTAGAGGGGGGCATTGTGTGTTTGATGGGGAGGGGGGGATTGTGTGTTTGATGTGGAGAGGGGGAGTGCGTGTTTGATGTGGAGGGGGGATTGTGTGTTTGATGTGGAGGGGAGTATTGTGTGGGTGAGGGGGAGAGATGGGGGTATGAGAGATAGATGGGGAGTATCGTAAAGGTTGATAGTGAGGGGTTCTGGGGGAGATATGATGATGATGAGAGGTGCTGGAGGAGGAGATGATGATGATGATGATGATTTTAACCGTGCGGCCAAAAATTTCCTTGGAGCAGTTCGGCCCTTCTCACTTTACGAGTTGTGCAGGCCTGTCTTATGGCAAAGCACTGTGTAGTAAATATTGACCTTAACCTTTTCACTGCCATAGGGGCTTGTGCCACATTGCAGTGCTTTGTCACATACAAACTGGTAACGGAAATTCTACTTCAATCGAGAAAGCATTCCTACTGCAAAAATTACCAGAATAAAATGTGTATTTACAATTGTATATTTGTAGCACATAGGAATAGTGAAGCATCCATATAAATTGACTATTTTCAGACGATGCTTCTCAATAGATAAATATGATCCCAAACAGTGTACGGTAGCAACTAGATTGGATCTGTAAAGATAGACCTTGAAATGAGTGCCAATTACACCCAGTGCAGTGAAGCAGCTACAGAGAGGAGATGCAGTACTGTACATTGTTTCATAAAAAGGAGAATATATTGGT